>NW_027522460.1:0-124953 GCF_052094955.1 Ictidomys tridecemlineatus | reverse complement strand
GGCATCCCTGCATGTTAGGTGAAAGAGCCCAGCCTCCCCCAAAGTGTGTCCTTGGACCAGCATCACTGGGAACACTTGGAACTCACTGACTGAGGCCAATTGTTCTGCACAATGACCTCTGATCTTTCCCTCGGCTCCAAGCACCCACACCACATGGAAGGATATGAGGACAACTCTGGGCCAGGCCAGAGAGCTCAGATTTTACAGTAATAAATTCACATTGCCACAAGCACCTGAAATCATTCAGATATTTTTCTGAATAAATTGACCCTGTACTGTGTGTGTGTGTGAGTGTGTGTGTGTGTGTGTGTGTGTGTGTGTGTTTTAAGCAATTTACTGTGGGAAACATGAAAATTGGATTTAAAAATTTTAATCATTGCTTGTGCTATTGAGATCAAATAGGAATCATTGTTTCCCTGATGTGCCATAAGTGTTTTCATGATCACATCATTCTTCCTCGTTTTGTTCATGCCCATTTTTTTTTTCCGTTTTAGGAAATGAATCCAAAGGTTAGTCAGCAAAACATTTCATTTATTGCCAAAGCAAAAAAAAAAAAAAAAAAAGTTCTTCGTTAAGATTCTAGACTTATTTATTTTATTTTGTTTATATTTAGATTTTAAAATTAGTTGTGCTTAACTGAAGCACCGACTTTCTATTGAAATTTAAATACTTTAAGCTTCTTAAGGCCCTGAGATTTGGAATTTTAATGAAAGCTGTGTTGGCCTTTTAATCATGTGCAATGAATTATTAGAACCAAAGACAAGAATGTTTGGGCATTGAAGATAATAAGACATTTTACCTAATGTATGGTATTATCATCAGGTAACAAAGTATCACTACAAATAATAGTTATTTCATGATAAATTTTCTGAGTCAATTTCTTTTTTGTTTCTTAAATCATAATTGTTAATACATATTAAATGTACAAATTAATGTACATTATGCAAATTAAAGGGATTCATTGATGTTTCCCTACTTGCATTATTATATTGTGCATTAATTTCAATTGTTTTTTCTGTAAAATGAGGATAATAGGTTATCTTATAGGTTGTTGTGTAAATCAAATAAGTAATGCATGTAAAAGTCTTATAGGCATTTAATAAGTGTTAGGTATTTTTATCTAATGTGTGTCTCTATTCGTTACTCAATTTAAAAAATCCTGATTTTATTCAGGTATGTAAAAATTCATCTTTTCAAAGAAATTCACTGAGTTTTGATAGAATGGATTATCCGAAATTCAATCTAATTTTTACAGAAAACACTTTTAAACTACATTAAACAAGGTTTTTAAAGTCAGGCATTTATGTGTATTGAAGCAATCTAAGAAAATTCACACTCAAATTATTTTTCTATAATAATGCCCTAGATGATTATGATGATTATGGTTATTATTATTGAAGAGCAGAGGGTTTACTATTAAGTTGATTTAATTCCTATGCTGCATTATATAAATTCTAAGGAGAAAGTACATATTTTGTCACAAAGTGTCATTCATGAGTTATGATTGTTAATAATGGATTCTAATGGTGACCATGATGATGATTCAATGTAATGCCCCACATTAATAAAGAGCACAGAGGATAAGGAAAATTGTTTGGGTATCATCCTTAACCCTACCCCACACCCGTGACCTACAAGAAATTAGCCAGTAAAACAAAGGAAAAACTTATATGTAGATAAAATTATATAAACATACGTTGAGAGAATTTTTAATGCCCCATGAAATTGTCTCTCCTGAACTGACCTTTATATTTAAGACCTTTACAATAGCAGTATGCACAACTTCAGAGATTGTATTTTTAAATCCCTGAACATTTACGTTTAGTTTTCCTTTTTACACATCCACAGACCATGCACCAATTTCCCATAATAAAATCTGCTGGAACTGCCTTCTTTGTGGAATTTTATTTATTTTCTGAAATCATCTAGATATCTACCTATAAAAGAGATTGTCATATTGATATATTTGATATGGGAAGTTAAAAGAAAGTACATGTCACTGATTTCTAAATGACTTGAAGTTCATCCAGGTAGTTGATAGAGAAAACAGAGAACATAAGAAATGTCAAGTACATGTAGCTTTCAGCTCCATTTCAAAGTTGATTTATTGTAAATCGATGCTAATAACGTAACCTCTTGTTTAGGGAAATTATTTAGAGAATGCGATACCTACAACTGAACTAGATAGTGTGGTGTTTTTAGTCATTTCTGGATAAACTTTTACTACAATTTTCGTGAACACCAAGTATCACAAGAATTTCTACTTTCTCTATTTCCTTCTCTACTTGCTCTTTTCTCCTGGGGGATTTCATATTCACCCTTTGCTGTAAGAGTTGCCTTCAAGACAATGACTCCCAAATCCACACCTGCAGTTCTAGGCTGTCTGTGAAGGGCATTTCCACGTGATTATCCCACAGATAACTCACATTCAACATTACTCAAATCAAATCCACCAAAGCCTCCTCTACATCTGCTATTCCTCACATATTCCTGTTTACCTGAGTGATCCCACCAGCTAGCAAGCCTTCCCAAACTGATTTGTTGTCTTTACAGTGTCCTCTTCAACTAGGACTTTAAAGTTCTCCATATCCTTCTCCATGAGGGCTTCAGAGATTTTCTCCCACCTTCAACACAGCACGTCTTCAGATACAGACCACTTCATTTTGATCCTGATTTAGCACTCAGATCACTCTTTTGAACTAAACAGGTGTGTCTAAAACCTGGGGAACCAGGTTTCACAGTTATCGACCCCTGCTCCTTGGACTCACACGCACAATTGAATGAGTGGGTCTATCTGCGTGTTCTAGACCTAGAGATCTGATGATTTTCTATAACCCAGTCTATCTCCCTCCAGATGTCCCTGTTTTCAGTCTGCACTCACCTGAAAGAGATTTATGGTCCCCTATTGTTGATACTCTGCAATCATTGATGTCCCTGCTCATACACAAGCCTGGCTTCCAGAGACACACCTGTGCTCTCTGGTGGCCCATGGCATGGTGGGGGGTGGGACGTTTTTCGGGGTTTCTATTGCCAAGTACCTTGCTTAGAAATCAGGCCTGACACAGCTTCACAGAGCCTAGTCCCTTCCCCATAGGTTGATACCCTGCCACCTCCCCTAAAGTAGCAGGCTCCTCAGAATGACCCAGGGCTTGGCAGCATCCACTGGTACTATCCCACCAGCCCCTTGAAGCCTAGCTGGAGTCTCCATAGAAACAGGGTACATCTCTATGGAAATGGGCTCCCTCCTCCCGCCCCAGTGTGATGGAGCTCTCAGAGAAACTCAATAGTGAGGGTCTTTCCATTTATAGCAATAAGGATAACCAAGTGTTCTGAGCTTGATGAGCCTTAGATGGCAGATTCCTGCTATATTCTTTGAGATTTCTGCCATCAATGTTGCCTGAGATGGCAACTGGCCATCCCACTAACAATAAGACAGTGTTCTCAGTCAAGACCAATCCCACAACCAATAACACACACACACACACACACACACACACACACACATGCACACGCCCATCCATCATGGTGAGCAAGGCTTTGTATCTGTGATACAGACCGAATGCACCCACCAATCACATTCGCTGCTTCAAAGAGATCATGATCAGGAAACAACTGATGTCACTTGTAAAATGTGATATGTCCTGGACTATCACTGTGGTAAAAAAGAAGTAGAGAAATGCAAAAAATGGGAGAAAATTCTTAACCACTTAGAGACCTAAAAAAATATTTAGATGTGGTTTCAACAAATTCTGAGTTAAAAATCACCTTGAAAAAATGCTATCAATTCTATTTATCAATTTACTTACTTACTTACTTACTGCAGTACTGGTGATTGAACCCAGTGGCACTCTACTATGAAGCTATATCCCCAGCCCTTTCAATTATTTGGGGCGGGGGGCCTTGCAGAGTTTCAAATTTATGATCCTCCTGCCTTAGTCTCCCAAGTACCTGGGATTACAGGCAGGTACCACTCTTCCCCATTAATTACTTATTTTTAAAATAAGGCTATTTTTAAAAATTGAACTATAATTTGTAATCAAAGAATGCACAGATCTAAAGTGCACAGGTTTATAATATTTTACATGTATATGAACTACCAAAAATCAGGATACAAAACATTTCCATCACTTTAGAAAATTCATTCATGCTTCAACTGATATCACCTCTGAGCTCAAAAAAAAAAAAAAAAAAAGACCACCATTATTACTTGACCATTTTAGCTGTTTTGCTAATTTTTGAACTTTATTTAAAGGAAACATACAGTATATATTTTGTATCTGGCTTCTTTCACCCAGAAAATTTTATTTAGATTTGTCAATGTTATTAAAGTTTTAGTATTTGTGTTTCTAAAGTAACTGAATTATTCCACTGCATGATATACCGTGATTTGTCTTCTGTCCTTCTGCTGAAGGCATAATATTTGTTTGAGTTATTATGAATTTTTACACAAGAATTTTTGTGAACTGTGCATTAATTTCCTTGGAAATATGCTAGGAATGGGATTGTTTTGAATAGAATAGCTACATATTTAACTAAATTAGAAATTACTAAATATTTTTGCAAAGTAAGTGTATAGACTTCAAATTTCACCTTGAGTATCTATCGAAATAGCTAGAAAGCATGTTGTTTTCATCATTATAATAACCAAAAAGAGCAGAATAAAATGCAAATTAATGACTTTCCTTGACTTTATTAGGGATGAAGATTATAAGGCAAACAACTAACCGAAGTCTGGGGAGAGATAAGCAACCAAAATAATCCAGGCATTTTTTTAACTATGGGAGAACCCACTAGATACGTAGGAGTTTATTTATTAAAAAAACCCAAATAAAAAATAGTTAATGGATTGCAAAAGACTAAGTATACACTGGTTTAAGAGCATAAAGACCCAGAGGGCTATAGACATAAGATGTTTGTATTTTTTCTGTTTCTCCATGGATTCCACCAAATGCTCCCAGGAAGATAGGGAAATATTCTGAGAAAGTGTCTTTAACGGTATCATTTTTTGGATAGGTGGAGGGACAAAGAGCAGCAACAGCAGCCCAAACTCCTCCCAGACCCATTTCCTGATTTTTTTGCATAGAACAAAAGCTGTAATCTTCAGGGGCAAGAGTAACAGAAAGTGTTACATTAGGACACTCAAAGGAAAACCTTTGTAGCTATGGAAAAGAACAGGCCGAAATGTCTAACGTCGGGAGGAATAAGAACTAGGCTCAGCCATATTGCTAGAAAGTGGGTCACTGTGAAGGCCATATCATTGTGACTGAGTTTACAGTACCTAAGGCAGGGCTTCCTGAAAACATCAGAAATCCCTTCTCTGTTTCCCACTAGTCCCCTAGCATGCATTGACTGAAAATAACAGTAGAATACAGTTGAGAATTCTTCAAGAAATATATTATCTCTGGAGAACAGCGAAAATAGAATACACAAAAGCAAGCAGGGAACAATATTAACAAACTGAACTCAGCCATATAGAAAAAGGATAACATTACAGTCAATTGAGATCAATCCCAGAATGCAAGGCTGGTTCAGTATTCAAAAATTCAATCAACCGAATTTCCATAGTAACAGACTAAATAAGAAAAAAATATATATATCATTTTAATAGATGCAGAGAAAATAAAAAAATTCAATATCTATTTATGATAAAAACTATAACTAAATGAAACTAGGGGCAAAGTCCAGTGGTAGAGTGCATGCTTAGTATGCATAAGGCTCTGAATTCAAAACCCAGCACACATACACCAAAAAAAAAAAAAAAAAAAAAAAACTACTAGAAAAAAATGGATAGACATTTTCTAACTTGATAAAAGGCATTGAGTAAATGGAATGTGCCAGACACATAGCTTATATTATCTCAAAACTTTTTTTCAGCAGTTGTGAAATAGACATCATTAATATCCTAAGCAAGGAACAAACTGAGGAATAGAGATGAGCTGACATTTTTACAAACAACATCTAGTAAACAACAGATGGATTTCAATCCACATCTATCTGGACCAAGAGCCTATTGTTTTACTATAATATTTTTCATTTAAGATTGAAATAGAAACAGAATTTTAGTTCAAAACAATGGATCACGGATAAGCATGGGTAACATGATAGAAAATCAGTAATTGTATCAATCATTTTTCTTCAGGAAATGTAATGTTTGGTGAGGTAAATCTTATAATACAAAAAAAGAAAAATACCTAAGTATATATCATTTGTCAAAATTTCTTGTATCTTATTAAACTTAAAAAAATAAAAGTTTCTACTGAAAAAAAAAATGATCAATGTATTTAAAAGCAGGTGACTTATAATTTTACTTTTAAGAAATAATCAGAGATGATCACAGATACATATGTATGAAAGCTACTATTCCAATATTTATGATAGTAAATGGAATGTAAGTTTTCTACGTTCAATAAAAGAAGAGATATTAACTGAATTTCATGTTAGGAAATTAAGATTACAAGGCAAAAAACTAAATAGAGTACAACAATATTGGGAAATTTTGCTTTGTATATTTTAAAGATAGATAGAGGTAGAATGGGATGAATGCAAAGAGAGCTTTGATTTTGTTACCTGTTCTATTCTTCTGAATAACTTTCTGCATTTTCTTCATATTTCAACAATGAAAACTTATCACTTGAAATAACAGACATACAAAAAAGAATTCATCACAGTGAAGCACAGTGTTAGGAGTGAGATACTGCAGATTCAATGAGACACAGGGGTTGATAGCTGGTTGTGCATTTTGACCAAGTCTCCATTTATTCTTACAAAAAAGCACCCATGCAAAAGTCTGTGAGAAGTTATGCTCTCTCTAAAGTCACTCATATACGTCTCTTTCCAGTGTCCAGGCATCTCTGTATACAATATTATTTGGCATGTTGCTGCAGATTAATAAGCCTGTTTGGAGTGCTCTCAGTCCATTCTCGTCATGGTCTCTTTTTCTCTGTTTTGTAGCTATGATACCATTGGAAATGAGCAATCAATCATTTGTCACTGAATTCATCTTCTTGGGATTTTCCAACCACTCGAACCTACAAGGCTGGTTCTTTCTGCTCTTTCTGGTCATTTATCTGACCACTCTCCTGGGGAACATGCTCATAATAGTGGCCACCAGGGTCAGTCCTGCACTCCACACTCCAATGTACTTTTTCCTCAGTAATTTGAGTTTCTTGGACGTCTGCTACACATCCACCACCCTCCCAGTACTGCTGGTGAACTTCTTTTAGGAGAAGAAGGCCATTTCTTATGAGGGCTGCGTTTCCCAGATCTTCTTCTTTGTGACAATTGCTGGCACAGAAGGCGTCTTACTGGCTGTGTGGCCAGTATGACTGCTGTGTGGCCACCTGCCGTCCTCCTTAGTACCCAGTCATCATGAGTGTGAAGGTCTGTGTTGGCCTGGTGACTGGGTCCTGGCTGTGTAGGCTGGTGAATTTGGTCCCACACACGGTGCTGGCCATCACACTTACTCTGTTTGGGCCCCAGCAGTTCAGCCACTTTCTCTGTGACACCCCATTGCTCCTGAAGCTCTCCTGCTCAGACACCTCTGTCAAGGAGTCTGCGCTCCACGTGGTCATTGCCACCATAGGCCTTAGCCCCTGCCTCTTCACTGCAGGCTCCTACGCACTCATCATGGCGGCCATCCTGAGGATTCCCTCTGCCCAGGGCAGGAGGAAGGCATTCTCCACCTGTGCGTCCCCCCTCACTGTCGTGGTGGTCTTCTATGGAACAGCCAACTTCCACTATGACAGGCCCAGAGAAGGCTGGACATGGACACCCTTGTCTCTGTGCTGTTCAGTGTGGTGAGCCCCCTGTTGAGCCCCCTCATTCACATCCTGAGAAGCAACGAGGTCCAGAGTGCCCTGAGGAAGCTGGCTGGAGGGTGTGCATCCCTTTGCACGATCAAAGTCTAGACCAATCTTCAAACTGGAGTATACAGTCATCTGAAAAAAGATTCCTCCCAGGGACTTGTAGGCACCTGGTTAGAGAGTCTGTATCTGGAACTTCAACTCCAACTCCCGCTTTTAAAATCTCTATGACTCTTTTATCTCCTCTCTTTTCACAAACACCCTTTTCCCACGTTCAGGTTCAAGTGTGTTGGACACCTTGTGTGGGTGTTCAGCACCATCTCTGTCCTTCTGTGTTCGCCCAACACCAGAGAGAAAGAAAGTACGAGAACCTCGTTTCTCACACTACCCTGCCTGCAGGCCTCCATTTTAGGAGGTTCTGTCATGATCAGCCAAACACTAGGCAGAGAGGAAGAAAGGAAAGGAAGAAAGCGGGTTCTTTTGGATCCCATAGCAGCAAGAGCAGCAAACCAGCCCTGTAGTTACAAATGTCCCAAAATATTGGCCTATACCTTGACTATTCTTTCTTGACTTACTGACTGGAACCAGTGCCAAGGTTACGGCAAGTAGTTGATTTGTTATTCCTTGTAATCAAACAAAAGTAAGAGCACAAACCATTGTGCACAGGAACAATTACAAGTTGCCCAGTACTAAGCACTAATCTATCTTCTTAACATTAATTTTCCTTCTCTAGATTTTAATTTAATTTCTCAAAAACTTCCTTGACAAAAATACAGGGAGTTTTTCTTTAGACATTAACAATTTACACTCCACAGCTAAATCATTGCATTTAGAGCTAACAGATCTATGCTTTAGAAGTAGTTGCATCAATTGGGAAAGTCATGATTTTTCCTTTGTACTTAATGGTCATATGAGAAATCAAAAATATACTTATTAAAGGAATACAAAAACAAATCAGCCCATTCCCAGAAACATACTGCGTTTTTCCAGAGGATGGACGCCTTGCGCCATCCACCTCAGTAGGGCCTTGCCATTGCCTGAGAAAGGGGAGGGGCGCACCAGGACAGGGATCAGATCTTATCCTCTTTGGGTTTCTTAGTAGATCTGGCTTAGGACTAAATTAGACCCTGTATAGGAACAAAATTGGTTTGAATTGAAACTAACCAGTACCAAGAAAAGAAATTTTAAAATCCTAAATGGAAAAGAGAATTTTTTATTTTGAAGAATATTATAACTAAAAGGCTCTGACATGTCGTAAGAGGTAATAATTTGTCTTCCCTTTCCCCTTTATGCTAGAAGAAGAACAGGTGAAATAAAAAGAACTGAAAGAGCTGGCACAGTGGTGCACACCTATAACCCAGCAGCTCAGGAGGCTGAGGCAAGAAGATAGTGAGTTCAAAGACAGCCTCAGCAAAAACAAGGCACCAAGAAACTCAGTGAGACCCTGTCTCTAAATAAAATATAAAATAGGGCTGGGGATGTGGCTCAGTGGTCAAGCCCCTGAGTTCAATCACTGGTAACTACCCCCCTACACCCCGGGCCCAAAAAAACAGAACTGAAAAAGATGTTAAATGCTGAATTGAGTGCTTTATCTCCAAAAGAGTAGAGAGGCTTTTTTCCTGGTGAATTTGTTAAGATTTTAAACCTACCAGTTAGGGGTAAGGGCATCCCTGCATGTTAGGTGAAAGAGCCCAGCCTCCCCCAAAGTGTGTCCTTGGACCAGCATCACTGGGAACACTTGGAACTCACTGACTGAGGCCAATTGTTCTGCACAATGACCTCTGATCTTTCCCTCGGCTCCAAGCACCCACACCACATGGAAGGATATGAGGACAACTCTGGGCCAGGCCAGAGAGCTCAGATTTTACAGTAATAAATTCACATTGCCACAAGCACCTGAAATCATTCAGATATTTTTCTGAATAAATTGACCCTGTACTGTGTGTGTGTGTGAGTGTGTGTGTGTGTGTGTGTGTGTGTGTGTGTGTGTGTTTTAAGCAATTTACTGGGAAACATGAAAATTGGATTTAAAAATTTTAATCATTGCTTGTGCTATTGAGATCAAATAGGAATCATTGTTTCCCTGATGTGCATAAGTGTTTTCATGATCACATCATTCTTCCTCGTTTTGTTCATGCCCATTTTTTTTTTCCGTTTTAGGAAATGAATCCCAAAGGTTAGTCAGCAAAACATTTCATTTATTGCCAAAGCAAAAAAAAAAAAAAAAAAGTTCTTCGTTTAAGATTCTAGACTTATTTATTTTATTTTGTTTATATTTAGATTTTAAAATTAGTTGTGCTTAACTGAAGCACCGACTTTCTATTGAAATTTAAATACTTTAAGCTTCTTAAGGCCCTGAGATTTGGAATTTTAATGAAAGCTGTGTTGGCCTTTTAATCATGTGCAATGAATTATTAGAACCAAAGACAAGAATGTTTGGGCATTGAAGATAATAAGACATTTTACTAATGTATGGTATTATCATCAGGTAACAAAGTATCACTACAAATAATAGTTATTTCATGATAAATTTTCTGAGTCAATTTCTTTTTTGTTTCTTAAATCATAATTGTTAATACATATTAAATGTACAAATTAATGTACATTATGCAAATTAAAGGGATTCATTGATGTTTCCCTACTTGCATTAATATATTGTGCATTAATTTCAATTGTTTTTTCTGTAAAATGAGGATAATAGGTTATCTTATAGGTTGTTGTGTAAATCAAATAAGTTAATGCATGTAAAAGTCTTATAGGCATTTAATAAGTGTTAGGTATTTTTATCTAATGTGTGTCTCTATTCGTTACTCAATTTAAAAAATCCTGATTTTATTCAGGTATGTAAAAATTCATCTTTTCAAAGAAATTCACTGAGTTTTGATAGAATGGATTATCCGAAATTCAATCTAATTTTTACAGAAAACACTTTTAAACTACATTAAACAAGGTTTTTAAAGTCAGGCATTTATGTGTATTGAAGCAATCTAAGAAAATTCACACTCAAATTATTTTTCTATAATAATGCCCTAGATGATTATGATGATTATGGTTATTATTATTGAAGAGCAGAGGGTTTACTATTAAGTTGATTTAATTCCTATGCTGCATTATATAAATTCTAAGGAGAAAGTACATATTTTGTCACAAAGTGTCATTCATGAGTTATGATTGTTAATAATGGATTCTAATGGTGACCATGATGATGATTCAATGTAATGCCCCACATTAATAAAGAGCACAGAGGATAAGGAAAATTGTTTGGGTATCATCCTTAACCCTACCCCACACCCGTGACCTACAAGAAATTAGCCAGTAAAACAAAGGAAAAACTTATATGTAGATAAAATTATATAAACATACGTTGAGAGAATTTTTAATGCCCCATGAAATTGTCTCTCCTGAACTGACCTTTATATTTAAGACCTTTACAATAGCAGTATGCACAACTTCAGAGATTGTATTTTTAAATCCCTGAACATTTACGTTTAGTTTTCCTTTTTACACATCCACAGACCATGCACCAATTTCCCATAATAAAATCTACTGGAACTGCCTTCTTTGTGGAATTTTATTTATTTTCTGAAATCATCTAGATATCTACCTATAAAAGAGATTGTCATATTGATATATTTGATATGGGAAGTTAAAAGAAAGTACATGTCACTGATTTCTAAATGACTTGAAGTTCATCCAGGTAGTTGATAGAGAAAACAGAGAACATAAGAAATGTCAAGTACATGTAGCTTTCAGCTCCATTTCAAAGTTGATTTATTGTAAATCGATGCTAATAACGTAACCTCTTGTTTAGGGAAATTATTTAGAGAATGCGATACCTACAACTGAACTAGATAGTGTGGTGTTTTTAGTCATTTCTGGATAAACTTTTACTACAATTTTCGTGAACACCAAGTATCACAAGAATTTCTACTTTCTCTATTTCCTTCTCTACTTGCTCTTTTCTCCTGGGGGATTTCATATTCACCCTTTGCTGTAAGAGTTGCCTTCAAGACAATGACTCCCAAATCCACACCTGCAGTTCTAGGCTGTCTGTGAAGGGCATTTCCACGTGATTATCCCACAGATAACTCACATTCAACATTACTCAAATCAAATCCACCAAAGCCTCCTCTACATCTGCTATTCCTCACATATTCCTGTTTACCTGAGTGATCCCACCAGCTAGCAAGCCTTCCCAAACTGATTTGTTGTCTTTACAGTGTCCTCTTCAACTAGGACTTTAAAGTTCTCCATATCCTTCTCCATGAGGGCTTCAGAGATTTTCTCCCACCTTCAACACAGCACGTCTTCAGATACAGACCACTTCATTTTGATCCTGATTTAGCACTCAGATCACTCTTTTGAACTAAACAGGTGTGTCTAAAACCTGGGGAACCAGGTTTCACAGTTATCGACCCCTGCTCCTTGGACTCACACGCACAATTGAATGAGTGGGTCTATCTGCGTGTTCTAGACCTAGAGATCTGATGATTTTCTATAACCCAGTCTATCTCCCTCCAGATGTCCCTGTTTTCAGTCTGCACTCACCTGAAAGAGATTTATGGTCCCCTATTGTTGATACTCTGCAATCATTGATGTCCCTGCTCATACACAAGCCTGGCTTCCAGAGACACACCTGTGCTCTCTGGTGGCCCATGGCATGGTGGGGGGTGGGACGTTTTTCGGGGTTTCTATTGCCAAGTACCTTGCTTAGAAATCAGGCCTGACACAGCTTCACAGAGCCTAGTCCCTTCCCCATAGGTTGATACCCTGCCACCTCCCCTAAAGTAGCAGGCTCCTCAGAATGACCCAGGGCTTGGCAGCATCCACTGGTACTATCCCACCAGCCCCTTGAAGCCTAGCTGGAGTCTCCATAGAAACAGGGTACATCTCTATGGAAATGGGCTCCCTCCTCCCGCCCCAGTGTGATGGAGCTCTCAGAGAAACTCAATAGTGAGGGTCTTTCCATTTATAGCAATAAGGATAACCAAGTGTTCTGAGCTTGATGAGCCTTAGATGGCAGATTCCTGCTATATTCTTTGAGATTTCTGCCATCAATGTTGCCTGAGATGGCAACTGGCCATCCCACTAACAATAAGACAGTGTTCTCAGTCAAGACCAATCCCACAACCAATAACACACACACACACACACACACACACACACACACATGCACACGCCCATCCATCATGGTGAGCAAGGCTTTGTATCTGTGATACAGACCGAATGCACCCACCAATCACATTCGCTGCTTCAAAGAGATCATGATCAGGAAACAACTGATGTCACTTGTAAAATGTGATATGTCCTGGACTATCACTGTGGTAAAAAAGAAGTAGAGAAATGCAAAAAATGGGAGAAAATTCTTAACCACTTAGAGACCTAAAAAAATATTTAGATGTGGTTTCAACAAATTCTGAGTTAAAAATCACCTTGAAAAAATGCTATCAATTCTATTTATCAATTTACTTACTTACTTACTTACTGCAGTACTGGTGATTGAACCCAGTGGCACTCTACTATGAAGCTATATCCCCAGCCCTTTCAATTATTTGGGGCGGGGGGCCTTGCAGAGTTTCAAATTTATGATCCTCCTGCCTTAGTCTCCCAAGTACCTGGGATTACAGGCAGGTACCACTCTTCCCCATTAATTACTTATTTTTAAAATAAGGCTATTTTTAAAAATTGAACTATAATTTGTAATCAAAGAATGCACAGATCTAAAGTGCACAGGTTTATAATATTTTACATGTATATGAACTACCAAAAATCAGGATACAAAACATTTCCATCACTTTAGAAAATTCATTCATGCTTCAACTGATATCACCTCTGAGCTCCAAAAAAAAAAAAAAAGACCACCATTATTACTTGACCATTATACTGTTTTGCTAATTTTTGAACTTTATTTAAAGGAAACATACAGTATATATTTTGTATCTGGCTTCTTTCACCCAGAAAATTTTATTTAGATTTGTCAATGTTATTAAAGTTTTAGTATTTGTGTTTCTAAAGTAACTGAATTATTCCACTGCATGATATACCGTGATTTGTCTTCTGTCCTTCTGCTGAAGGCATAATATTTGTTTGAGTTATTATGAATTTTTACACAAGAATTTTTGTGAACTGTGCATTAATTTCCTTGGAAATATGCTAGGAATGGGATTGTTTTGAATAGAATAGCTACATATTTAACTAAATTAGAAATTACTAAATATTTTTGCAAAGTAAGTGTATAGACTTCAAATTTCACCTTGAGTATCTATCGAAATAGCTAGAAAGCATGTTGTTTTCATCATTATAATAACCAAAAAGAGCAGAATAAAATGCAAATTAATGACTTTCCTTGACTTTATTAGGGATGAAGATTATAAGGCAAACAACTAACCGAAGTCTGGGGAGAGATAAGCAACCAAAATAATCCAGGCATTTTTTTAACTATGGGAGAACCCACTAGATACGTAGGAGTTTATTTATTAAAAAAACCCAAATAAAAAATAGTTAATGGATTGCAAAAGACAAAGTATACACTGGTTTAAGAGCATAAAGACCCAGAGGGCTATAGACATAAGATGTTTGTATTTTTTCTGTTTCTCCATGGATTCCACCAAATGCTCCCAGGAAGATAGGGAAATATTCTGAGAAAGTGTCTTTAACGGTATCATTTTTTGGATAGGTGGAGGGACAAAGAGCAGCAACAGCAGCCCAAACTCCTCCCAGACCCATTTCCTGATTTTTTTGCATAGAACAAAAGCTGTAATCTTCAGGGGCAAGAGTAACAGAAAGTGTTACATTAGGACACTCAAAGGAAAACCTTTGTAGCTATGGAAAAGAACAGGCCGAAATGTCTAACGTCGGGAGGAATAAGAACTAGGCTCAGCCATATTGCTAGAAAGTGGGTCACTGTGAAGGCCATATCATTGTGACTGAGTTTACAGTACCTAAGGCAGGGCTTCCTGAAAACATCAGAAATCCCTTCTCTGTTTCTCACTAGTCCCCTAGCATGCATTGACTGAAAATAACAGTAAAATACAGCTGAGAATTCTTCAAGAAATATATTATCTCTGGAGAACAGCGAAAATAGAATACACAAAAGCAAGCAGGGAACAATATTAACAAACTGAACTCAGCCATATAGAAAAAGGATAACATTACAGTCAATTGAGATCAATCCCAGAATGCAAGGCTGGTTCAGTATTCAAAAATTCAATCAACCGAATTTCCATAGTAACAGACTAAATAAGAAAAAAAAATATATATATCATTTTAATAGATGCAGAGAAAATAAAAAAATTCAATATCTATTTATGATAAAAACTATAACTAAATGAAACTAGGGGCAAAGTCCAGTGGTAGAGTGCATGCTTAGTATGCATAAGGCTCTGAATTCAAAACCCAGCACACATACACCAAAAAAAAAAAAAAACTACTAGAAAAAAATGGATAGACATTTTCTAACTTGATAAAAGGCATTGAGTAAATGGAATGTGCCAGACACATAGCTTATATTATCTCAAAACTTTTTTTCAGCAGTTGTGAAATAGACATCATTAATATCCTAAGCAAGGAACAAACTGAGGAATAGAGATGAGCTGACATTTTTACAAACAACATCTAGTAAACAACAGATGGATTTCAATCCACATCTATCTGGACCAAGAGCCTATTGTTTTACTATAATATTTTTCATTTAAGATTGAAATAGAAACAGAATTTTAGTTCAAAACAATGGATCACGGATAAGCATGGGTAACATGATAGAAAATCAGTAATTGTATCAATCATTTTTCTTCAGGAAATGTAATGTTTGGTGAGGTAAATCTTATAATACAAAAAAAGAAAAATACCTAAGTATATATCATTTGTCAAAATTTCTTGTATCTTATTAAACTTAAAAAAATAAAAGTTTCTACTGAAAAAAAAATTGATCAATGTATTTAAAAGCAGGTGACTTATAATTTTACTTTTAAGAAATAATCAGAGATGATCACAGATACATATGTATGAAAGCTACTATTCCAATATTTATGATAGTAAATGGAATGTAAGTTTTCTACGTTCAATAAAAGAAGAGATATTAACTGAATTTCATGTTAGGAAATTAAGATTACAAGGCAAAAAACTAAATAGAGTACAACAATATTGGGAAATTTTGCTTTGTATATTTTAAAGATAGATAGAGGTAGAATGGGATGAATGCAAAGAGAGCTTTGATTTTGTTACCTGTTCTATTCTTCTGAATAACTTTCTGCATTTTCTTCATATTTCAACAATGAAAACTTATCACTTGAAATAACAGACATACAAAAAAGAATTCATCACAGTGAAGCACAGTGTTAGGAGTGAGATACTGCAGATTCAATGAGACACAGGGGTTGATAGCTGGTTGTGCATTTTGACCAAGTCTCCATTTATTCTTACAAAAAAGCACCCATGCAAAAGTCTGTGAGAAGTTATGCTCTCTCTAAAGTCACTCATATACGTCTCTTTCCAGTGTCCAGGCATCTCTGTATACAATATTATTTGGCATGTTGCTGCAGATTAATAAGCCTGTTTGGAGTGCTCTCAGTCCATTCTCGTCATGGTCTCTTTTTCTCTGTTTTGTAGCTATGATACCATTGGAAATGAGCAATCAATCATTTGTCACTGAATTCATCTTCTTGGGATTTTCCAACCACTCGAACCTACAAGGCTGGTTCTTTCTGCTCTTTCTGGTCATTTATCTGACCACTCTCCTGGGGAACATGCTCATAATAGTGGCCACCAGGGTCAGTCCTGCACTCCACACTCCAATGTACTTTTTCCTCAGTAATTTGAGTTTCTTGGACGTCTGCTACACATCCACCACCCTCCCAGTACTGCTGGTGAACTTCTTTTAGGAGAAGAAGGCCATTTCTTATGAGGGCTGCGTTTCCCAGATCTTCTTTGTGACAATTGCTGGCACAGAAGGCGTCTTACTGGCTGTGTGGCCAGTATGACTGCTGTGTGGCCACCTGCCGTCCTCCTCAGTACCCAGTCATCATGAGTGTGAAGGTCTGTGTTGGCCTGGTGACTGGGTCCTGGCTGTGTAGGCTGGTGAATTTGGTCCCACACACGGTGATGGCCATCACACTTACTCTGTTTGGGCCCCAGCAGTTCAGCCACTTTCTCTGTGACACCCCATTGCTCCTGAAGCTCTCCTGCTCAGACACCTCTGTCAAGGAGTCTGTGCTCCACGTGGTCATTGCCACCATGGGCCTTAGCCCCTGCCTCTTCACTGCAGGCTCCTACGCACTCATCATGGCGGCCATCCTGAGGATTCCCTCTGCCCAGGGCAGGAGGAAGGCCTTCTTTACCTGTGCGTCCCCCCTCACTGTCGTGGTGGTCTTCTATGGAACAGCCAACTTCCACTATGACAGGCCCAGAGAAGGCTGGACATGGACACCCTTGTCTCTGTGCTGTTCAGTGTGGTGAGCCCCCTGTTGAGCCCCCTCATTCACAGCCTGAGAAGCAACGAGGTCCAGAGTGCCCTGAGGAAGCTGGCTGGAGGGTATGCATCCCTTTGCACGATCAAAGTCTAGACCAATCTTCAAACTGGAGTATACAGTCATCTGAAAAAAGATTCCTCCCAGGGACTTGTAGGCACCTGGTTAGAGAGTCTGTATCTGGAACTTCAACTCCAACTCCCGCTTTTAAAATCTCTATGACTCTTTTATCTCCTCTCTTTTCACAAACACCATTTTCCCACGTTCAGGTTCAAGTGTGTTGGACACCTTGTGTGGGTGTTCAGCACCATCTCTGTCCTTCTGTGTTCGCCCAACACCAGAGAGAAAGAAAGTACGAGAACCTCGTTTCTCACACTACCCTGCCTGCAGGCCTCCATTTTAGGAGGTTCTGTCATGATCAGCCAAACACTAGGCAGAGAGGAAGAAAGGAAAGGAAGAAAGCGGGTTCTTTTGGATCCCATAGCAGCAAGAGCAGCAAACCAGCCCTGTAGAGGCAGGTACTAATCTACTTGGTGCCAGGAGCTGTGTGTGCAGGCTCCTAGACAGCTGTTCCTGAATGTGGGTCACAATAGCGTGGAATGAGCATCTTTTTCCAGGGAAATTAGGGTTTCCATATATGGGGTGGTGTCACCTGCCCTATTTTTTTTTCATCCAGATCTCAAAACCATTTTATAACTTTTTTCTGTGTCAACTTTCTCTACCCTAAGACATCAAGAGTCCTTCTTCATCTCTATCTAACCATGGTGGCACTGACCACAATAGTGGTTTACATCAGAGATGGTTCTAGATAACAGATCTGTAAAGGTAGGTTGGATGTCTGATCTGAGAGAATTGAATATGTTGATAATGTCACAGCCCATGGGAAAGGAGACCTGATAATTCCTGGTATGCAATGACCCAACAGAGACTTTAAGTTACCGTAGCCTGAAATCAAATGTCTATGTAAAACTGAGCTTTGGAATAACACCATCGACCTTCAGGGTGGGAATGAACATTACAACATGACTACAGACTGCTGTTACTGACTGGAGTGGGAGACTTACAGAAAGAAAATGATAGGTACAAGCATTATATTCCTCCTTTAAGTCAGGTTCAGATCATGAGAAATATTTTCTCTCTGGAAACTGATAAAGGTTAATATCAGAATAAAACATCCAATTCTCCAAATTGCAGAAGTACAAAGAAAATTATAAATCCACAATTTCTCCAGGTCACTCTTATGTCAATTAGGACATTAATGGGGGAATGATTGAGACCCTGTTAATTAGAATGGCAAAATACCAGTGGAATTAGACAAATCTCAGAGCCTTGAACCCTGAAATCTCCATTAACCCGCTTTGGTGTCAGAAGCAGCCTCTCCTCCCCCGAGGAGAGGCTGTCCTTCTGACACCATTTAGCTTTCTCTAAATTGAAGACCCTATGGTGACTCTACCTGGGCAGTTGTCTTTTTTTTTTAAGAGAGAGTGAGAGAGGAAAGGAGAGGAGAGGGGAGAGAGAGAGAGAGAGAGAGAGAGAGAGAGAGAGAGAGAGAGAGAGAGAGAGAGAGTTTTTAATATTCATTTTCTAGTTCTCGGAGTACACAACATCATTTTTGGTATGTTGTGCTGAGGATTGAACCCGGGCCGTACGCGTGCCAGGCAAGCGCACTTCTGCTTGAGCCACATCCCCAGCCCAATTGTGTTTAAGATGCTCATCCATCATCCCACATTGTCACCAGACTCTTAATTGGGGTCTGATCCTAGAACGCCTCAGGTAAGAGTATAAAATATAGCCCAGGAGAGTATAAGGGTCACACCAAAATAAAATGTAAATATTTTACTGTATTTTGTTAATAGGAGCCTTAAGAATATATAAGAGAATTTGAGTCTTCTAGACCAAAGAAGTCAGGATATATTGCTGGATCATCTTGAATGCAGTAAGAGGGACATAATCACCAGAAATGTTAGGGCCAAGGATTTTCCTGAGCCACAGGGAGTGCCTATTAGACTCTCTTTGGTTGATGGACTGAAATCTTGACTCAGTGTTTGCTTAAGTTCAATGACCAATATGATCCTGGAATAATGGAGAGGATGGTGATCAGAAATAAACAAGGTGTTGGATGGCATGTTATGTGACCCCTTCCCTGGCCTCACAGCTGGATCTGGAGGAGGGCCTGGAGCATCAGCCTTCGCCAAGGCCTCGTGGATATGTGTTCAAAAGGCAGCACCAGATCCTTGTGAAACCCGCAGCCGATGTCCTCGGCAGCCTGGGAAGACATTAACAGATGGCATCGTTGAAACGGGCTCCCTGATTTCAGTGAGAATAAGGGGACCCTGAAGTAGAAGAGGCCATGTGGTGGAGCAGTGATCAGAACATTTGAATCTGTAGAGATTTTTGACAGTGGTGAATGATCGTGGTATTTATAGATGAGAAAAAATGGGCACCCTCCTAGAATAGTGCCTGTCCCATGTAATGTGAAACTCTTCTTTTCACACTTCATTGATGCATTGTAGTGGTCCATAATGGTGGGATATGCTGACACATATTTGAACATGCACACAAAATAACCGTGATCTTTGGCCAATATCATTCCAATATTTCCCTTTTCCTCGCCTCCTCCCCTGGTGCCTTGACTCTACTGATCTTTCTTCAACTTTCATGATGAGACTCCCTTCCCTACTTTTCTTCCTTTTCTCCCTCCAGCTTTAACAGAGGAAAAACATATGGCCTTTAACTTTCTGAGTTTCTATTTTCCCTTAATGTTCTGAAGATCCATCCATCTTCCAGCATGACATAATTTTGTTCTTCTTTATGGCTGAATGAAATTCCAGTGTGCATATACCAGATGTTTTTTATCCATTCGTCCACTGATGTCACCTCGGCTGGTTCATGGGCATGTATGTGTCATTATAGTATGATGACTTTGATCCGCTGTGATAAATACCAAGCAGAGGTAGAGCTGGGTCGCAGGGTGGTCCATGGCTACTCCTGAGAAGCCTCCATCCCGATTTCTGTGGTGGATGTGCTGATTTACATGCCCTCCAACAGGGAGATAGTGCTCCTTTCTCTCCGATTCTCTCCTTGTCACACTGGTTTCTGTTTGTATTCTTGGTGGTTGCCTTTGTCACTGAAGTGAGATGAAATCTCATTGTAGTCTTGACTGTTATAGAGAGCAGAGGATTGAGACAGGGGTCCAGAAGAAATGATTCAAAAAGCAGAGGTTGAATACTGGGGTACAGAAGGATCATTAGAGAGAGCAGCGGTTGGAGTCTTTAGTACAGAAGGACTCTTACAAAGAGCACAGGTTGGAGACTGGGGTGCAGAAGGACAGTTGCAGAGAGTAGATGATGGAGACTGGGGTCCAGAAAAACTGTAGCAGAGAGCAGACTTTAGAGACTAAGGTGCAGAAGTACATTTACACAGAGCACAGTTTGGAGACTGGGGTGCAAAAGGACTGATACAGAAAGCAGAGTTTGGAGATTCGGGTGCAGAAGTATCCATACAGAGAGCACAGTTTCGAGAATGCAGTACAGAAAGACTCTTACAGAGAGCAGAGTTTGGAGACTGGGGTGGAGAATGACTTTTTTAGATAGCAGATGTTGGAGACTGGGGTGAAGAATGAATGTTGCAGAGAGCAGAGGATGGAGACTGGGGTTAGCAAGGACTGTTGCAGAGAGCATAGGTTGCAGACTGAGTTGCAGAAGGACTCTTACAGAAGGCAGAGTTTGGAGACTGTGGTGCAAAACGACTGATAAAGAAAGCAGAGGTTGGATACTGGGGTGCATAAGGACCCTTACGTAGAACAGAGGTTGGAGACTGTGGTACAGAAGGACTGGTACCGAGAGAAGAGGTTGGAGACTGGGGTGCAGAAGAACTGATGTAGAGAACAGAGGTTGGAGACTGGGGTGCAGACGGATCGTTGGGTCGAGCAGTGTATGGAGACTGGGGTATAGAAAGACTGTTGCAGAGAGCAGATGTTGGAGACTGGAGTGTAGAAGGACTGTTGCAGAGAGCAGAGATTGGAGACTGAGGTACAGAAGGACTGTTACAGAGAATAGAGTTTGGAGACTGGGGTGCAGATGGATTATTGCAGAGAGCAGAGTTTTCAGACTGAGGTAGAGAAGAACTGTTGCAGAGAGCAAATGTTGGAGACTGGGGTTCACAAGGACTGTTGTAGGGAGCAGAGGTTTGAGACTGGGGTGTCAAAGGATCTTTGCAAAGAGAAGAGTTTAGACACTGAGGTGCAGAAAGATCGTTGCGGAGAGCAGAGGTTCGAGACTC
This sequence comes from Ictidomys tridecemlineatus, assembly GCF_052094955.1. Lineage (NCBI taxonomy): Eukaryota > Metazoa > Chordata > Mammalia > Rodentia > Sciuridae > Ictidomys > Ictidomys tridecemlineatus. The sequence continues at coordinate 103,406 of NW_027522460.1, read as the reverse complement.
GGGTGCAGAAGGATCATTACAGAGAGCAGAGTTTGGAGATTGGGGTGCAGAAGGAATGTTGCAGTGAGCAGAGGTTGGAGACTTGGGTGCAGAAGGACTGTTGCAGAAAGCAGAGGTTGGAAACTGGGGTGCAGAAGGACTGTTGCAGAGAGCAGACGTTGGAGACTGGGGTGCAGATAGACTGATAAAGAGAGCAGAGGTTGGAGACTGGAGTGCAGAAGGCCTTTTACAGAGAGCACAATTTGGAGACTGGGGTGATGAAGGACTGTTACGGAGAACAGAGTTTGGAGACTGGGTTGCAGAAGGATCTTCCAGAGAGCAGAGATTGAAGACTGACGTGCAAGAAGCCCTTTTCCATAGAGTAGAGGTTGGAGACTGAGGTGCAGAAGGACATTTGCAGAGAGCAGAGGTTGGAGACTGAGGTGCAGAAGGATTGTTACAGAGAGCAGAGGTTGGAGAAAGGGGTGCAGAAGGACTGATGCAGAGAGCAGAGGTTTTAGACTGGGATGTACAAGGACTGTTGCAGAGAATAGAGGTTGGAGATTGGGGTCCAGAAGGACTGTAGAAGAGAGCAGAGCGTGGAGACTAAGGTGTAGAAAGACACAGAGCAGAGATTAGAAATTGGATTGTAGAAGGACTGACACAGAAACAGAGGGTAGAGACTCTGGTGCAGAAGTACCCCTACAGAGAGCAGAGGTTGGAGAATGCAGTACATAATTACTGTTACAGAAATCAAAGTTTGGAGACTGGGGTTCAGAATGAATGTTGCAGAGAGCAGATGTTGGAGACTGGGGTGAAAAAGGACTGTTGAAGAGAACAGAGTATAGAGACTGGGGTGCAGAAGGACTGTTGCAGAGAGCAGAGGTTGCAGACTGAGTTGCAGAAGGACGGTTACAAAGGGCAGAGTTTGGAGACTGTGGTTCAAAACGACTGATACAGAAAGCAGAGGTTGGATACTGGGGTTAATAAGGACCCTTACAGAGAACAGAGGTTGGAGGCTGTGGTACAGAAAGACTGTTACAGAGAGCAGAGGTTGGAGTCTGGGTTGTAGAAGAACCGATGTAGAGAACAGAGTTTGGAGACTGGGGTGCAGAAGGACCGTTGGGGTGATCAGAGTATGGAGACTTGGGTGTAGAAGGACTGTTGAAGAGAGTAGTGATTGGAGACTGAGTTACAAAAGGACTGTTAAAGAGAGCAGAGTTTTGAGACTGGGGTTCAGATTGATTACTGCAGAGAGCAGAGTTTTCAGATTGAGGTATAGAAGAACTGTTGCAGGAAAGCAGATGTTGGAGACTGGTTTTCACAAGGACTGTTGCAGCTAGCAGAGGTTTCAGACTAGGATGCAGAAGGCCTGTTATAGAGAGCAGAGGTTGGAGACTGGGGTGCAGAAGAACTGTTACAGAGAGCAGAATTTGCAGACTGGGTTTCAGAAGGGTCTTACAGAGAAAAGAGTTTGGAGACAGACGTTCAGAAAGACTGTTACAGAGAGAAGAGTTTGGAGACTAGGTTGCAGAGGGATTGTTGCAGAGAGCAGAATTTTCAGACTGAGGTACAAAAGAACTGTTGCAGAGAGCAGATGTTTGAGACTGTGGTGCAGAAGGCCTGTTACAGAGCAGAGTTTGGAGATTGGGGTGCAGAAGGATCTTACAGAGAGCAGAGTTTTGAGACTGAGGTGCAGAAGCACTGTTATAGAGAGTAGAGGTTGGTGACTGAGGTGCAGAAGGACCCTTGCAAAGAGAAGAGGTTGTAGACTGAGGTGCAGAAGGATTGTTACAGAGAGAAGAGGTTGGATACTAGGGTGCAGAAAAACTTTTGCTGAGAGCAGAGGTTTTAGACTGGGATGTAGAAGGACCGTTGCAGAGAGTAGAGGTTGGAGATTGGGGTCCAGAAGGACTGTTACAGAGAGCACAGTTTGGAGACTGGGGTGGAGAAGGACTGTTGCAGAGAGCAGATGCTGGAGACTGGGGTTCAAAAGGAAAGTTGCAGAAAGCAGAGGATGGAGACTAGGGTGCAGAAGTATCCTTGGGGTGAGCAGAGTATGGAGAATAAGGTGTAGAAGAACTGTTACAGAGAGCAGAGGTTGGAGACTAGTGTTTAGAAGGACTTTTATAGAGAGCAGACGTTGGAGACATGGGGGAAGAAGTATTGTTGCATAGAGCAAAGGATGGAGACTCAGATGCAGAAGACTGTTACAGAAAGCAGATTATGAAGACTGGGGTGAAGAAGGACTGTTACAGAGAGCAGACATTGGAGACTGGGGTGCAGAAGGATCGTTGCAGAGAGCAGAGTTTGGTGAATGCGGTACAGAAGGACTGTTATAGAGAGCAGATATTGGAGACTGGGGAGCAGAAGGACTGTTGCAGAGGACAGAGTTCGGAGACTGGGGTGTCGCAGGACCATTGCAGAAAGCCGAGGTTGGCGACTAGGGTGGAGAAGGAATGTTAGAAAGAGCAGAGTTTGGAAACTGGAGTGCAGAAAGATCTTACAGAGAGCAGAGGTTGGAGAATGTTGTGCAGAAGGACTATTGCAGAGAGCAGACGTTGGAGACTGGGGTCCAGAAAGATCGTTGCTGAGTGCAAAGTTTGCAGACTGAGATGCAGAAGGCTGTTGCAGAGAGCAAAGGTTGGAGACTGAGGTGCAGAAGGACTGTTACAGAAAGCAGATGTTGGAGACGGGTTCAGATTGTTCTTTGAGAGAGCAGAAGTCGGAGACTGAGGTGCAGAAAGATTTTAACAGACAGCAGAGTTAGGAGACTGGGTTTCAGGAGGTTCATTTCAGAGTTTTCAGACTGTGGTGCAGAAGGACTGTTGCAGAGACCAGATGTTGGAGACTGGTGTGTAGAAGGACTGTTGCAGAGAGCAGAAGTTGGAGACTGGGTGTTAAGAATGATCATTGCAGAGAGAAGAGATTGAAGACTGGTGTGCAGAAGGAATGTTACAGAGAGCAGAGTTGAGAGACTTGGTTGGCGAAGGATCTTACAGAGAGCAGAGGTTGGAGACTGAAGTGAAGAAGTACTGTTACAGAGAGTGTAGGTTGGAGACTGAGGTGCAGAAGGACCGTTGTAGAGAACAGAGTTTGCAGACTGAGGTGCAGAAGGATTGTTACAGAGAGCAGAGTTTGGAGACTGGGGTGCAGAAGGACTGTTGCAGAGAGCAGAGGTTGGAGACTGAAGTGCAGAAGGACTGTTTCAGAGAGCAGATGTTGGAGACTGGGGTGCAGAAGGCCTGTTACAGAAAGCAGAGACTTTAGTATTGGGTGCAGAAAGAACGTTACAGAGAGTAGAGGTTGGAGAATGCAGTACAGAAAGACTGTTTCAGAGAGCAGAATTTAGAGACTGGGGTGCAGAAAGACTGTTACATAGAACAGAGGTTGGAGACTGGGGTGCAGAAGAATCATTGCAAATAGCAGATCTTGGAGACAGGGGTGCAGAAGGATCTTATAGAGTGCAGAAGTTAGAGACTGGGTTGCAGAAGTATTTTACAGAGAGCAGAGTTGGGAGAATGAAGTGCAGAAGGACTGTTACAGGCAGCAGAGGTAGGAGACTGGGTTTCTGAATGTTCGTTGAAGACAGCAGAGTTTTCAGACTGAGGTGCAGAAGGACTGTTGCAGAGAGCAGTTGTTGGAGACTGGGGTGCAGAAGGACTGTTGCAGAGAGCAGAGTTTGGAGACTGGGGTTAAGAGGGATGGTTGTAGAGAGCAGAGGTTGGAGACTCGTGTACAGAAGGACTGTTACAGAGAGCAGATTTTGGAAACTGGGTTTTAGAAGGATACTACAGAGAGCAGAGGTTGGCGAGTGAAGTACAGAACGACTGTTACAGAGAGTAGAGGTTGGAGACTGGGCTGAAGAAGGACTGTTTTAGAGAGCAGTGGTTGGAGACTGGGGTTCAGAAGGACTGTTGCAAAGAGCAGAGGTTGGAGACTGAGGTACGGAAGTCCTGTTACAGAAAGAAGAGGTTGGAGCCTTGGATGCAGAAGGACTGTTGCATAGAGCAGAGGTTGGATACTGGGGTGAAGATGGATCTTAGAGAGAATAGAATTTGGAGACTGAGGTGCAGAAGAACTGTTGCGGAGATAAAAGGTAGTAGACTGGGATGCAGTAGGATCATTGCAGAGAGCAGAGGTTGGAGAATGGGGTGCAGAAGGATCGTTGAACAGTGCAGATTTTGAGACTGGGGTGCATAAGTTCTGTAGCAGAGAGCAGATGTTCGTAACTAGGGTGCAAAAGGACTGTTGCAGAGAGCAGATTTTGGAGACTGAGGTGCAGAATGACTCTTGCGGAGAGCAGAGGTTACAGACTGGGGTGCAGAAGGACTGTTATAGAGAGCAGAGTTTGGAGACAGGAGTGCAGAAAGATCTTACAGAGAGCAGAATTTGGAGACTGAGGTGCAGAAAAACTGTAGAAGAGATCAGAGGTGGGAGACTGGGTTGCAGAAGGATCGTTGCAGAGAGCAGAGGATGGACAGTGGGGTGCAGAAGGCCTGCTATACAAAGCAGAGTTTTGAGACTGGAGTGCAGAAGGCCTGTTACAGAGAGGAAAGGTTGGAGACTGGGGTGCAGAAAAGTGTTACAGAGAGCAGAGTTTGAAGACTGGTTTGCTGAAGAAACTTACAGAGAGCAGATGTTGGAGACTGAGGTTTAGGTGGACTGTTACAGAGAGCAGTGTTTTGGAGACTGGGGTGCAGAAGAATCGTGGAGAGCAAAGGTTTCAGACTGAGTTGCAGAAGTACTGTTACAGAGAGAAGAGGTGGGAGACTGAGGTGTAGAAGGACTGTTACAGAGAGCAGAGTTTAGAGACTGACTTGCAGAAGGACTGTTACAGAAAGCACAGGTTGAAGACTGAGGTGCAGAAGGATAAACACAAAGAGAAGAGGTTGGAGACTCGGATTCAGAAGAACTGATTCTAAAAGCAGAGGTTGGAGACTGGGTTGCAGAAGGACCGTTACAGAGAGCAGAAGTTGGAAACTGCTGTACATAAGGTCTGTAACAGAGAGCAGATCTCGGAGACTGGGGAGCAGAAGGACTGTTGCAGAGGACAGAGTTTTGAGACTGGGGTGGAGAAGAAATTTTTCAGAGAGCAGAGTTTGAAAACTGGAGTGCAGAAAGATCTTACAGAGAGCAGATTTTGGAGACTGTATTGACGAAGGACTGTTGCAGAGAGCAGATTTTGGAGACTGGGGTGGAGAAGGACTGTTGAAGACAGCATATTTTAGAGACTGGGGTGCAGAAAGATTGTTACAGAGTGCAGGGTTTGGAGACTGAGGTGTGGAAGTACTGTTACAGAGAGCAGCGTTTAAAGACTGGGGTGCAGAAAAACTGTTACAAAGAGCACCAGTTGGAGACTGGTGTTCAGATGGATGTTACAGAGAGCAGAGTTTTCAGACTGGGTTGCAAAAGGACAGTTGCATAAAAAAGATGTTGGAGACTTGGGTGTAGAAGAATCATTGCAGGGAGAAGAGGTAGGACACTGGGGTGCAGAAGGCCTATTACAGAGAGCAGAGGTTGGAGACTGAGGTGCAGGATGACTTTTTCAGAGATGAGAGGTTGGAGACTTGGGTTTAGTTGGATCATTGCAGAGAGCAGAGTTTGGAGACAGGCATGCAGAATGATCATTGCATAGAGCAGAATTTGGAGACTGGCATGCAGAAGGCCTGTTACAGAGAGCAGTGTTTGGATACTGGGTTGCTGAAGGATCAAACAGAGAGCAGTGGTTGGAGACTGAGCTGCAGGTGGACTGTTACAGAGAGCAGTGGTTGTATACTGGGGTGCAGACGAATTGTGGTGAGCAGAGGTTTCAGACTGAGGTAAAGGTGGACTTTTACAGAGAGCAGTGGTTGGAGACTGGGGTGTAGAAGGACTGTTACAGAGAGCAGATTTTGGAGACTCCGGTGCAGAAAAACTGTTGCAGGAAGCAGAGTTTGGAAATTCAGGTGGAGTAGAATCGTTGCAGAGAGAAGAGGTTGGAGAATGGGGTGCAGAAGTCTTGTTTCAGAGAGCAGAGATTGGAGACTGGCTTGCGGAAGTCCTGTTACAGAGAGCAGAGTTTGGAGACTGTTGTGCAGAAGGACTGTTACAGAGTTTAAAGACTGGGTTTTAGAAGGATCTTACAGAGAGCAGAAGTAGAAGACTGGGGTGCAGAAGGGTGTTTGCAGAGAGCAGAGTTTTAAGACTGAGGGGCAGAAGGACTGTTGCAGAGAGCAGAGGTTGGAGACTGGTGTGCAGAAGCACTGTTACAGAAAGTAGAGTTTGGATACTGGGTTGCAGAAGAATCTTAGAGAGAGCAGAGGTTGCAGACTGAGGTGCAGAAGGACTGTTCCAGAGAGTAGAGGTTGGAGACTGATTTGCATAAAGACCCTTGCAGAGAACAGAGTTTGGAGACTGAGATGCAGAAGGATTGTTACAGAGATCAGAGGTTGGAGACTCTTGTCCAGAAGGACTCTGCAGAGAACAGACGTTGGAGACTGGGGTCAAGAAGGATCATTGCATAAAGCAGAGATTTGAAACTGGAGTTTAGAAGTGCTGTTTCAGAGAGCAGATGTTGAAGACTGGGCTGCAGAAGGACTGTTGCAGAGAGCAGAGTTTGGAGAATGTGGTGAAGGAGGACTGTTTAAGAGAGCAGAGGTTGGAGACTGAGGTTCAGAAGGACTGTTACAGAGAGTAGAGGTTTTATACTGGGGTGCAGAAGGACTGTTACAGAGATCAGAGGTTGGAGAGTGGGGTTCAGATGGATCTTACAGATCCAGAGGTTGGAGACTGTGGTGCAAAAGGACTGTTGCAGAGAGCAGAGTTTGGAGACTTGTATGGACAAGAATCGTTGCATAAAGAAGATTTTGGTTACTCGGGTGCAGAATGCCGGTTACAGAGAGCAGGTTTTTTAGACTGGGTTGCAGAAGTCCTGTTACAGAGAGCAGAGGTTGGAGACTGTTTTGCAGAAGGATGGTTGCATAGTGCAGAGTTTAAAGACTGGGTTGCAGAAGTATTTTACAGAGAGAAGAGTTGGGAGAATGAGGTGCAGAAGGACTGTTACAGGAAGCAGAGGTAGGAGACTGGGGTGCAGAAAGTTTGTTGAAGACAGCAGAGTTTTCAGACTGAGGTGCAGAAGAACTGTTGCAGAGAGCAGTTGTTGGACACTGGGGTGCAGAAGGACTGTGGCAGAGAGCACAGGTTGGAGACTGGGGTTAAGAGGGATGGTTGCAGAAAGCAGAGGTTGGAGACTGGTGTGCAGAAGGATTGTTACAGAGAGCAGATTTTGGAGACTGGGTTTTAGAAAAATACTAGAGACAGCAGAGGTTAGCGAGTGAAGTGAAGAACGACTTTTATAGAGAGTAGAGGTTGGAGACTGGGGTGCAGAAGGACTGTTGCAGAGAGCAGTTGTTGGAGACTGGGGTGCAGAAGGACTGTTGCAGAAAGCAGAGGTTGGAGACTGGGGTTAAGAGGGAGTGTTGCAGAAAGCAGAGGTTGGAGACTGGTGTGCAGAAGGACTGTTACAGAGAGCAGATTTTGGAGACTGGGTTTTAGAAGGATACTAGAGAGAGCAGAGGTTAGCGAGTGAAGTGCAGAACGACTGTTACAGAGAGTAGAGTTTGGAGACTGGGGTGCAGAAGGACTGTTGCAGAGAGCAGAGGATGGAGACTCGGGTGCAGAAGGACTGTTGCAGAGAACTGAGCTTGGAGACTGGGCTGCAGAAGGACTGTTTTAGAGAGCAGTGGTTGGAGACTGGGTTGCAAAAGGAATGTTGCAGAGAGCAGAGGTTGAAGACTGAGGTACGGCAGTCCTGTTACAGAGAGAAGATGTTAGAGCCTTGGATGCAGAAGTACTGTTGCAGAGAGCAGAGGTTGGATACAGGGGTGAAGATGGAACTTACAGAGAGAGGAATTTGGAGACTGAGGTGCAGAAGGACGTTTGTGGAGATCAGAGTTAGTTATCTGGGGTGCAGTAGGATCATTGCAGAGAGCAGAGTTTGGAGACTGGGTTGAAGAAGAATCACTGCACAGTGCAGATTTTGGAGACTGGGGTAGAGAAGGCCTGCTACAGAGAGAAGAGTTTGGAGACTGGCATGCAGAAGGCCTGTAATAGAGAGGAGAGGTTGAAGACTTGGGTGCAGAAAGACTGTTATAGAGAGTAGATTTTGGAGACTGGGTTGCTGAAGAATCATACAGTGAGCAGTGTTTGGAGACTAGGTGCAGGTGGACTGTTACAGAGAGCAGTGTTTGGAGACTGGGTTGCAGAAGGATCGTGCAGAGAGCAGAGGTGTCAGACTGAGGTGCAGAAGGGCTGTTACAGAGAGCAGAGGTTGGAGACTGAGGTGTAGAAGGACTGTTACAGAGAGCAGAGTTTGGAGAATGAGGTGCAGAAGGACTGTTACAGAAAGAAGTGGTTGGAAATTGGGGTGCAGAAAGACCTTAACAGAGAACAGAGTTTGGAGACTGCGGTATAGAAAAACTGTAACAGAGAGCAGAGGTTTGAGACTGGGTTTTAGAAGGATCTACAGAGAGCAGAGGTGTGAGAGTGAAGTGCAGAAGGACTGTTACAGAGAGGAGAGGTTGGAGACTGGGGTGCCGAAGGACTGTTTTAGAAAGCAGTGTTTGGAGACTGAGTTCCAGAAGGACCTTACAGAGAGAAGAGGTTCGAGACTGAGGTGCGGCTGGACTGTTACAGAGAGCAGTGCTTAGAGACTGGGGTGAAGAAGGATCGTGAACAGAGCAGAGGTGTCAGACTGAGGTGCCGATAGACTGTTACAGAGAGCAGACTTTGGAGACTGAGGTGCTGCGCCCCTCCCCTGACTCAGGCAATGGCAAGGCCCTACTGAGGTGGATGGCGCAAGGCGTCCATCCTCTGGAGGAGCGCAGTATGTTTCTGGGAATGGGCTGATTTGTTTTTGTATTCCTTTAATAAGTATGGTTTGGATTTCTCATATGACCATTAAGTATAAAGGAAAAATCATGACTTTCCCAATTAATGTAACTACTTCTAAAGCATAGATCTGTTTGCTCTAAATGCAATGATTCAGCTGTGGAGTGTAAATTGTTAATGTCTAAAGAAAAACTCCCTATATTCCTGTCAAGGAAGTTTTTGAGAAATTAAATTAAAATCTAGAGAAGAAAAATTAATGTTAAGAAGATAGATTAGTGCTTAGTACTGGGCAACTTGTTCTTGTTCCTGTGCACAATGGTTTGTGCTCTTACTTTTGTTTGATTACAAGTAATAACAAGTCAACCCCTTGCCATAACCATGGCACCAGTTCCAGTCAGTAAGTCAAGAAAAAATAATCAAGGGCTGGGGATGTGGCTCAAGCGGTAGCGCGCTTGCCTGGCATGCATGCGGCCCGGGTTCGATCCTCAGCACCACATACAAACAAAGATGTTGTGTCCGCCGATAACTAAAGAATAAATATTGAAATTCTCTCTCTCTAAAAAAAAAAAAAAGGAAGAATAGTAGAATAGTCAAGGTATAGGCCAATAGTTTGGGACATTTGTAACTATTATTAAAAATTAACTAAGCAGAAACTGCTCAAAGCAAAACGCGAACTGAAAGTACACAAGCTTGCTTATGCATAAGCCAAGATACATTATTCTATTCTAATTGTAGCTATGTAATATTTTGTTTTGTTTGAATAATGATTCCTGTTTTGTAACCACAAAGTACTGTAAGCCTGCCAAAATGAAAAATATATATGATCAACTTCACAAGTAAAGATTGGGATCAACACCTTCACTTTGGTGTCTGTTTTGTTTCTCCACCCCCTCTTTCGCCGACTCCTCACCATCCGTTCGTCTCCTGAGACCCCCTGTTGGAGCTGGTCTCCGATACTGAGGTGCATAAGAATAAATACAGAGAGCAAAGTTTAGAGACTGGGTTTTATAAGGATCCTACAGAAAGCAGAGGTTTGGAGAGTGAAGTGCAGAAGGACTGTTACAGAGTGTAGAGGTTCGAGACTGAGGTGCAGAAGACCGTTTCACAGAAAAGACTGAGGTGCAGAAGGCTTGTTACAGAGAGCAGAGTTTGGAAACTGGGGTGCAGGAGGACTGTTGCAGGGAGCAGAGGTTGGAGACTGGGGTGCAGAAGGAGTGTTCCAGAGAGCAGAGGTTGGAGACTGAGGTGCAGAAAAACTCTTAGAGAGAGCAGAAGTTGGAGACTGGGGTGCAGAAGGACTGTTGCAGAGAGCAGAGGTTGGAGAGTGAGGTGCAAAATCCTGTTACATAGAGCAGAGTTTGGACACTGGGGTGCAGAAGGATCGTTGCAATAAGCAGATCTTGGAGACAGGGGTGCAGAAGAATCTTACAGAGAGCAGAAGTTTGAGACTGAGTTACAGCAGGACTGTCGCAGAGGTCAGAGTTTGGAGACTGGGGTGCAGTAGAATCATTGCTGAGAGCAGAGTTTGGAGACTGTGGTGCACAAGTGTAGTTGGAGAGAGCAGAGGGTGGAGACTGGGGTGCAGAAAGCCAGCTACAGAGAGCAGAGTTTTGAGACTGGCGTGCAGAAAAGCTGTTACAGAGAGGAGAGTTTGGAGACTGGGTTGCAGAAGGACTGTTATAGAGAGCAGATTTTGGAGACTGAGTTCCTGAAGGATCTTACAGAGAGCAGAGGTTTCAGACTGAGGTGCAAGATGACTGTTACAGAGAGCAGTGGTTGGAGACTGAGGTGCAGAAGTATCGTGCAGAGAGCAGAAGTGTCAGACTGAGGTGCAGATGGACTGTTACAGAGAGCAGAGGTTGGAGACTAGTGTTTAGAAGGACTTTGTTTAGAAGGACTAGTGTTTGGAGACTTGGGTGAAGAAGTATTGTGCATAGAGCAGAGGATGGAGCTCAGATGCAGAAGACTGTTACAGAAAGCAGATAATGAAGACTGGGGTGTAGAAGGACTGTTACAGAGAGCAGACTTTGGAGAATTGGGTGCAGAAGGATCGTTGCAGAGAGTAGAGTTTGGAGACTGGGGTTCAGAAAAATTGTTAGAGAGAGCAGAGGTTGGAGACTGTGGTGCAGAAGGACTTTTACTGAGAGCACAGGTTTGAGACTGAGGTGCAGAGAAACTGTTACAGAGAGCAAAGTTAGGAGACTGGGGTGCAGAAGGAGTGTTGCAGAGAGCAGATGTTGGAGACTGAGGTGCAGAAGGACCATTACAGAGAGCAGAAGTTGGAGACTGTGGTACAGAGGAGTGTTACAGAGAGCAGAGGTTGGAGACAGCTGTGCAGAAAGATCTTACAGGGAGCATAGGTTGGAGACTGGGGTGCAGAAGGACTGTTGCTGATAGCAGTGGTTGGAGACTCGGGTGGAGAAGGATCATTGAAGAGAGAAGAGTTTGAAGACTGGGGGCAAAAGGCCTGTTACATACAGCAGAGGTTGGAGACTGGGGTGAAGAAGGCCTTTTACAGAGATCAGTTCTTGGTGACTGGGGTGCAGAAGGACAGTTACAAAGATCATAGTTTGGAGACTGGGTTTCAAAAAAATCTCACTGAGAGCAGAGGTTGGAGAATGAGGTGCAGAAGGATCATTGGAGAGACCAGTGTTTAGAGACTGCAGTGTAGTAGGACTGATACAGAAAGCAGAGGTTTAAGACTGGGGTGCCGAAGGACCCTTACAGAGAACAGAGATTGGAGACTGAAAGACTCTTACAGAGAGTAGACTTTGAGGACTGGGGTGCAGAATGACTGTTGTAGAGAACAGAGGTTGGAGACTGGTTTACAGAAGGAGCATTGCACAAAGTAGAGGTTGGAGACTGGGTTTCAGAGGGATCATACAGAGAGCAGAGTTTTAAAACTGAGGTGCAGAAGGACTGTGGCAGAGAGAAGAAGTTGGAGATTGGGGCACTGAAGGACTGTAGCAGAGAGCAGAGGTTGGAGGATGAGGTGCAGAAACACTATTACAGAGAGCACAGGTTGGAGACTGGGGTGCAGAAAAACTGATACAGAAAGCAGAGTTTGGAGACTGGGGTGCAGAAGGCCCCTTACAGAGAGCAGAGGTTGGAGACTGGGGTGGAAAGGACTGTTGCAGAGAGCAGAGGATGGAGACAGGGTTGCAGAAGGACTCTTGTAGAGCGCAGAGTTTGAATACTGGTTGCAGAAGGACTGCTTCAGAGAGCAGAGGTTCCAGAGTGAGGTGCAGAATGACGGTTACAGAGAGCAGAGTTTGGAGACTGTTGTGCAGAAGGACTGACATAGAAAGTAGAGGTGGGAGACTGGGTTGCAAAAGCACCCTTACAGAGAACAGAGGTTGGAGACTGCAGTACAGAATGACTGTTCTAGAGAACAAGGTTGGAAACTGGGGTTAAGAGGTACCAATGCAGAGAGCAGAGGTTGGAGACTGGGGTGCAGAAAGAATGTTACAGAGAGGACAGGTCGGAGACTGAGGTGTTGAAGGAGTGTTACAGAGAGCAAAGTTTGGAGACTGAGGTGGAGAAGGACTGTTACAGAAATCAGAGGTTGAAAATTGGGGTGTAGAAGGACCCTTACAGAGAGAAGAGTTTAGAGACTTCCGTACAGAAGGACTGTAACACACAACAGATCTCAGAGACTGCGGAGCAGCAGGACTGTTGCAGAGGACAGAAGTTGGAGACTGGGGTGGAGAAGGAATGTTACAGAGAGCAGAGTTTGGAAACTGGAGTGCAGAAGGATCTTACAGAGAGCAGAGTCTGGAGACTGTGGTGCAGAAGGACTGTTGCACAGAGCAGAAGGTGGAGACTAGGGTCCAGAAGGATCATTGCAGAGAGCAGATTTTAGAGACTGAGGTGCAGATGGAATGTTACAGAGAGAAGAGTTTGGAGACTGAGGTGAAGAAGGACAGTTACAGAGAGCAGAGTTTGGAGACTGGTATGCAGAAGGACTGTTACAGAGAGCAGAGGTTGTAGACTGGGTTTCAGATGGATCTTACAGAGAGCAGAGTTTGGAGACTAGGGTGCAAAAGGAACGTTGCAGAGAGCAGATGATGGAGACTTGGATGGAGACGAATCGTTGCAGAGAGAAGAGGTTGGAGACTGGAGTGAATAAGGATCTTACAGAGAGCAGAGGTACGTGACTAGGGTGCAGAAGGACTGTTGCCGAGAGCAGAGGTTGGAGACTGGGGTTGAGAAAAATCATTGCAGAGAGAAGAGGTTGGAGACTGGGGTTCTGAAGGCCTGTTACAGAGAGCAGATTCGAGACTGGGTTGCAAAAATCCTGTTATAGAGAGAAGAGGTTGGAAACTATTCTGCAGAAGGACTGTTACAGAGAGCAGAGTTTGGAGACTGGGTTGCAGAATGGTCTAACAGAGAGCAGAGGTAGGAGACTGAGGTGCCGAAGGATCGTTACAGAGAGCCGAGTTTTTATACTGAGTTGCTGAAGGACTCTTGCAGAGAGCAGATGTTGGAGACTGCTGTGCAAAAGGATTGTTGCAGAGAGCAGAGGTTGGAGACTGGGGTGAAGAAGGATCGGTGCAGAGAGCAGAGGTTGAAGACTGGTTTGCAGAAGGACTGTTACAGAGAGCAGAGTTTGGAGACTGGTTTGGAGAAGAATCTTACAGAGAGCAGAGGTTAAAGAATCAGGTGCAGAAAGACTGTTACAGAGAGTAGATGTTGGAGACTGAGGTGCAGAAGTAACGTTGCAGAGTAGAGAGTTTCGAGACTCAGGTGCAGAAGGATTGTTACAGAGAGCAGAGGTTGGAGACTGGGGTGCAGATGGACTGTTGAAGATAGCGGACATTGGAGACTGGGGTGTAGAAGGACTGTAATAGAGAGCAGAGTTTGGAGACTGGGGTGCAGAAGGAGTGATACAGAAATCAAAGATTGGAGTCTGGGGTGAAGAAAGACCGTTACAGAGAGCAGAGGTTGGATTCTGCAGTACAGGAAAACTGTTACAGAAAGCAGAGTTTGGAAACTGGGGTGGAGAAGGACTGCAAAAGAGAGCTGATGTTGGTAACTAGGGTGCTGAAGGACTGTTGCAGAGAGCAGAGTTTTGAGACTGGGGTGCAGAAGAACTGTTGCGGAGAGCAGAGGTTGGAGACTGGGGTGCAGAAGGATTGTTACAGAGAGCAGAGGTTGGTAAGAACGGTGCAGGAGGATCGTACAGTGAGCAGAATTTTGAGACTTAGGTGCAGAAGGACTGTTGTAGAGATAAGAGGTTGGAGACTGGGGTGCAGTAGGATCATTGCAGAGAGTTGAGGTTAAACACTGGGGTGCAGAAGGATTGTTGCAGAGAGCAGAGGTTAGAGACTTGCGTGCTGAAGTCCTGTTACAGAGAGGAGAGGTTGGAGACTGGAGTGCAGAAGGACTGGTAAAGAGAGCAGATTTTGAAGACTGGGTTGCTGAAGGATCTTACAGAGAGCAGAGGTTGGAGACTAAGGTGCAGGTGGACTGTTACAAAGAGCAGTGGTTGGAGACTGGGGTGCAGAAGGATCGTGGAGAGCAGAGGTTTCAGACTGAGGTGCAGTTGGACTGTTACAGAAAGCTGAGGTCGTAAACTGGGGTGCAGAAGGACCGTTACAAAGAGCAGAGGTTAGAGACTATGATATAGAAGGTCTGTAACAGAGAGCAGAGGTGGGATACTTGGGTTCAGAAAGACTGTTACAGAAAGAACAGGTTGGAGACTGAGGTGAAGAAGGATAGACACAGAGAGCAGAGGTTGGAGACTGGGGTTCAGAAGGACTGATACAGAACGCAGAGGTTGAAGACTGGGGTGCAGAAGGACCTTTACAAGAGCAGAGTTTGGTGAATGCAGTACAGAAGGACTGTTATAGAGAGCAGATATTGGAGACTGGGGAGCAGAAGGACTGTTGTAGAGGACAGAGGTCGGAGACTGGGGTGCCGCAGGACCATTGCAGAAAGCCGAGGTTGGCGACTAGGGTGGAGAAGGAATGTTAGAAAGAGCAGAGTTTGGAAACTGGAGTGCAGAAAGATCTTACAGAGAGCAGAGGTTGGAGACTGTTGTGCAGCAGGACTGTTGCAGAGAGCAGACGTTGGAGACTGGGGTCCAGAAAGATCGTTGCAGAGAGCAGAGTTTGCAGACTGAGATGCAGAGGCTGTTGCAGAGAGCAAAGGTTGGAAACTGAGGTGCAGAAGGACTGTTACAGAACGCAGATGTTGGAGACGGGTTCAGATAGATCTTAGAGAGAGAAGAGGTCGGAGACTGAGGTGCAGAAAGATTTTAACAGACAGCAGAGGTAG
Organism: Ictidomys tridecemlineatus; assembly: GCF_052094955.1. NCBI lineage: Eukaryota > Metazoa > Chordata > Mammalia > Rodentia > Sciuridae > Ictidomys > Ictidomys tridecemlineatus. The sequence continues at coordinate 88,277 of NW_027522460.1, read as the reverse complement.
GAAACTGGGTTTCAGGAGGTTCATTTCAGAGTTTTCAGACTGTGGTGCAGAAAGACTGTTGCACAGACCAGATGTTGGAGACTGGGGTGTAGAAGAACTGTTGCAGAGAGCAGAGGTTGGAGACTGGGTGTTAAGAATGATCATTGCAGAGAGAAGAGATTGAAGACTGGTGTGCAGAAGGAATGTTACAGAGAGCAGAGTTGGGAGACTGGGTTGGCGAAGGATCCCACAGAGAGCAGAGGTTGGAGACTGAAGTGAAGAAGTACTGTTACAAAGAGTGTAGGTTGGAGACTGAGGTGCAGAAAGACCGTTGTAGAGAACAGAGTTTGCAGACTGAGGTGCAGAAAGATTGTTACAGAGAGCAGAGGTTGGAGACTGGGGTGCAGAAGGACTGTTTCAGAGAGCAGATGTTGGAGACTGGGGTGCAGAAGGCCTGTTACAGAAAGCAGAGACTCTAGTATCGGGTGCAGAAAGAACATTACAGAGAGTAGAGGTTGGAGAATGCAGTACAGAAGGACTGTTGCAGAGAGAAGAATTTAGAGACTGGGGTGCAGAAGGACTGTTACATAGAACAGAGGTTGGAGACTGGGGTGCAGAAGGATCATTGCAAATAGCAGATCTTGGAGACAGGGGTGCAGAAGGATTTTACAAAATGCAGAAGTTAGAGACTGGGTTGCAGAAGTATTTTACAGAGAGCAGAGTTAGGAGAATGAGGTGCAGAAGGACTGTTACAGGCAGCAGAGGTAGGAGACTGGGTTGCAGAACGTTCGTTGTAGACCGCAGTTTTCAGGCTGAGGTGCAGAAGGACTGTTGTAGAGAGCAGTTGTTGGAGACTGGGGTGCAGAAGGACTGTTGCAGAGAGCAGAGGTGTGAGACTGGGGTTAAGAGGGATGGTTGCAGAGAGCAGAGGTTGGAGACTGGTGTACAGAAGGACTGTTACAGAGAGCAGATTTTGAAAACTGGGTTTTAGAAGGATACTACAGAGAGCAGAGGTTAGCGAGTGAAGTGCAGAACGACTTTTACAGAGAGTAGAGGTAGGTAGGAGACTGGGATGCAGAAGGACTGTTTTAGAGAGCCGTGCTTGGAGACTGGGGTGCAGAAGGACTGTTGCAAAGAGCAGAGGTTGGAGACTGAGGTACGGAAGTCCTGTTACAGAGAGAAGAGGTTGGAGCCTTGGATGCAGAAGGACTGTTGCAGAGAGCAGAGGTTGGATACTGAGGTGAAGATGGATCTTAGAGAGAGAACAATTTGAAGACTGAGGTGCAGAAGGACTGTTGCGGAGATAAAAGGTAGTAGACTGGGATGCAGTAGGTTCATTGCAGAGAGCAGAGGTTGGAGAATGGGGTGCAGAAGGATCGTTGAACAGTGCAGATTTTGAGACTGGGGTGCATAAGTTCTGTAGCAGAGAGCAGATGTTCATAACTAGGGTGCAGAAGGACTGTTGCAGAGAGCAGAGTTTGGAGACTGAGGTGCAGAATGACTCTTGCGGAGAGCAGAGGTTGCAGACTGGGGAGCAGAAGGACTGTTATAGAGAGCAGAGTTTGGAGACAGGAGTGCAGAAAGATCTTACAGAGAGCAGAATTTGGAGACTGAGGTGCAGAAGAACTGTTGCAGAGATCAGAGGTTGGAGACTGGGTTGCAGAAAGATCGTTGCAGAGAGCAGAGGATGGACAGTGGGGTGCAGAAGGCCTGCTATACAAAGCAGAGTTTTGAGACTGGAGTGCAGAAGGCCTGTTACAGAGAGGAAAGGTTGGAGACTGGGGTGCAGAAAAGTGTTACAGAGAGCAGAGTTTGAAGACTGGTTTGCTGAAGAAACTTACAGAGAGCAGATGTTGGAGACTGAGGTTTAGGTGGACTGTTACAGAGAGCAGTGTTTGGAGACTGGGGTGCAGAAGAATCGTGGAGAGCAAAGGTTTCAGACTGAGTTGCATAAGTACTGTTACAGAGAGAAGAGGTGGGAGACTGAGGTGTAGAAGGACTGTTACAGAGAGCAGAGTTTAGAGACTGACTTGCAGAAGGACTGTTACAGAAAGCACAGGTTGAAGACTGAGGTGCAGAAGGATAAACACAAAGAGCAGAGGTTGGAGACTCGGATTCAGAAGAACTGATTCTAAAAGCAGAGGTTGGAGACTGGGTTGCAGAAGGACCGTTACAGAGAGCAGAGGTTGGAAACTGCTGTACATAAGGTGTGTTACAGAGAGCAGATCTTGGAGACTGGGGAGCAGAAGGACTGTTGACGAGGACAGAGGTTTGAGACTGGGGTGGAGAAGAAATTTTTCAGAGAGCAGAGTTTGAAAACTGGAGTGCAGAAGGATCTTACAGAGAGCAGAGTTTGGAGACTGTATTGACGAAGGACTGTTGCAGAGAGCAGACGTTAAAGACTGGGGTCCAGAAGGTTCATTGCAGCGAGCAGAGTTTGGAGACTGGGGTGCAGAAGGACTGTTGCAGAGAGCAGATTTTGGAGACTGGGGTGGAGAAGGACTGTTGCAGACAGCAGATTTTAGAGACTGGGTTGCAGAAAGATTGTTACAGAGAGCAGGGTTTGGAGACGGAGGTGCGGAAGGACTGTTACAGAGAGCAGCGTTTGGAGACTGGGGTGCAGAATGACTATTACAGAGAGCACAAGTTGGAGACTGGTGTTCAGATGAATGTTACAGAGAGCAGAGTTTTCAGACTGGGGTGCAAAAGGACAGTTGCAGAAAGAAGATGTTGGAGACTTGGGTGTAGAAGAATCGTTGCAGAGAGAAGAGGTTGGACACTGGTGTGCAAAAGGCCTATTACAGAGAGCAGAGGTTGGAGACTGAGGTGCAGAAGGACTTTTTCAGAGATGAGAGGTTGGAGACTTGGGTTTAGTTGGATCATTGCAGAGAGCAGAGTTTGGAGACAGGCATGCAGAATGATCATTGCATAGAGCAGAGTTTTGAGACTGGCGTGCAGAAGGCCTGTTATAGAGAGCAGTGTTTGGAGACTGGGTTGCTGAAGGATCTAACAGAGAGCAGTGGTTGGAGACTGAGCTGCAGGTGGACTGTTACAGAGAGCAGTGGTTGTATACTGGGGTGCAGAAGAATCGTGTTCGGCAGAGGTTTCAGACTGAGGTAAAGGTGGACTTTTACAGAGAGCAGTGGTTGGAGACTGGGGTGTAGAAGGAGTGTTACAGAGAGCAGATTTTGGAGACTCAGGTGCAGAAAAACTGTTACAGGAAGCAGAGTTTGGAAATTAAGGTGGAGTAGAATTGTTGCAGAGAGAAGAGGTTGGGAATGGGGTGAAGAAGTCTTGTTTCAGAGAGCAGAGATTGGAGACTGGCTTGCGAAAGTCCTGTTACAGAGAGCAGATTTTGGAGACTGTTGTGCAGAAGGACTGTTACAGAGTACAGAGTTTAAAGACTGGGTTTTTGAAGGATATTACAGAGAGCAGAGTTAGGAGAATTAGGTGCAAAGGACTGTTACAGAGAGCAGAAGTAGAAGACTGGGGTTCAGAAGGGTCTTTGCAGAGAGCAGAGTTCTAAGACTGAGGGGCAAGTGAGATTGAACATGGCGGCCGGCGAGCAGGCAGCATTTTCTGTACCTCCGCAATAACGGGATCAGAGAGACACATAAATACAGTCGCATGGGACCTGCTGAGGAACTTCTAACAATATTCCATTAAAATGAGACCTGCCGATAACTAGTAAGTCTGTGGGAGGGGTCAGTTTGTCTCAGGCGAGTGAATCTAGGCAACGTGGATCAGGGACACAATCCCACAGGGACACAATCCCGCCAGCCGCGGCCGAACTGCAGCGAACTGTAGCGAACTTATGAACGGCCGCGGTGGACTGGGCCCCCGCAGGCCTGAGTCTGTGAACTGCCTCTGGCGGTTTGGCGCTGCAAACAACACCCCCACCCTACCCCCAGCCGGTTTGGAACAACTCGGATCAGGGACACATTCCAGCCTTTGAACTGCAGCGAACTGCAGTGAACATACGAACGGCCGCAGCCGGACTGGGCCCGCAGGCCTGAGTCTGTGAACTGCCTCTGGCAGTTTGGCGCTACAAACAACACCCCTACCCCCCCACCCCACCCCTAGCCGGTTCAGAGCTGCAAACTACGACCCACCACCCCCACCCCCACCCCGCTCCTGTGAATAACTCCCGCCCACTGGGCTCTGCAAAGGGCCCCGACCACATGGCAAACGGACAAATAGTCCCGATGACCAGGCACTTCGAACAGCCCTGCCCGCATGGGGGAATCAGGAGTGGCGCGGGACCCACCGCACGGAACTCCCGGCTAAGGCTCCCACCAGAGGTAACATCTGATGTCTCTTGCACCAGTTTCCGGTGGCGTGACTACCAGAGGGCAAGCAAATTTGCTGCGGGTCCTCAACCCCAAGCCCTACAAGCTTAGGATTCCAGGGAATGGCAAACAGGGAGAGCGTGCCCAGGTGGCCATGAAAACAGGGCACACAGGAGCAGCAGACCTGGCATGTAGCCAGTATTGTGGTGAGCATTACCGGTGAGCAGACCTGCCCAGTCCGGGAGGAAAAGCTGCTGCACAGTGACAGGCTCCCGCCTACTAAGAAGAGAAGCTTAGCCTGGTGGGCACAGCTTCACCTAATGGAAGAATAGTGAATCGGACTCTAAGACTGCATTTATTAAATTTTTGTGGATGTAGTTGTTGGGTTTTTGTTGTTGTTGTTGTTGTTGCTGTTTTTTAAAAAAAGTGTTTTTAAAATTCATTTTATTTTATTTTATTTCTTAATTTTAATCCTCATCTCTATTATTACTATTGTTATTTTTTTAAATTCTTTTAAATCTTCAATTTTTTCTTTCTCTTTCTTCTCTTCCTCTGTCTTTCCATTTCTTTTCAATTCTCTTATTCCCCCTTCCTTGAATTCTACCTGGTTACTCTCATTCTCTTTGGTGATTTCTTCCCTTCCCTTCTAATACCTTTCCTCCCAAGCATCAAATAAATTTATAGGAGTAGACAGTAACTCAACAGTCAAACAGAACAAAAAGCAAAATGAGCAGTATGAAAAAGCAAGGAAGAAAAGGAGTACAAACAACACAGGACAGCCCAAATATTCAGGACGACATAGAGTCATCAGAAAAGTGGTCATATAAAGAACTCAAGGAACACCTTAGACAGATGGAATGGAACCTTAAAGAGGACACAAGACAGCAAATTCAAGCAGTGAAAGAACACATTGAGAAGAAATTACATAAAAGGATAAAAGAAGAAGTTACGCATCTATATCAGGAGATAGAGACTATAAAAAAGAATCAAACAATAATCTTAGAAATGAAGGAAATTATAAACCAAATTAAAATCTCAAATGAGAGTATCACTAATAGAGTGGAGCAACTAGAAGCCAGAACTTCTGATAATGAAGACAAAATATATCAACTTGAAAAGAGTCTAGCCAACTCAGATAGGATGGTTAAAAATCATGAGAGAAACATACAAGAGATATGCGATAATATAAAAAAACCAAATTTAAGAGTCATTGGGATAGAGGAAGGGATAGAAATTGAAACCAGGGGAATGAGTAATTTACTGAATGAAATAATTACAGAAAACTTTCCAGAAATAAAAAAGGAAACAGATATACAAATTGTAGATGCATACAGGACACCGAGCATACAAAATCACAGTAGACCAACGCCAAGACACATTGTTATGAAGATATCCAATATACAGAACAAAGAGAGAATATTAAAAGCTACAAGAGAAAGGAGAAAGATTACATTCAGGGGTAAACCAATAAGGTTAACAACGGATTTTTCAACACAGACGCTGAAAGTAAGAAGATCCTGGAACAACGTATTCCAAACACTGAAAGACAATGGATGCCAACCAAGAATCCTGTATCCAGCAAAATTAAGCTTCAGGTATGACAATGAAATAAAAATCATTCAAGATAAACAAAAACTAAAAGAATTTGCAGCCAGAAAACCAGCATTGCAAAGCATCTTGAGCAAAACACTCCACGAGGAAGAAATGAAAAACAATAACCAAAGCCAACAGTGGGAAGTACCTCAGTAAAGACAGACAGAGGGGGGAAAGCAAATCATGGAGAAACAAACTAAATTGAAAAAAAAAGAGATAAATAATCAAACATGGCTGGAAGTACAAACCATATATCAATAGTAACTCTAAACATTAATGGTTTAAACACTCCAATAAAGCGACATAGGCTGGTAACATGGATTAAAAAAACAAATCCAACAATATGCTGCCTCCAGGAGACACACCTGACTGGAAAACACATACACAGGCTGAAGGTGAAAGGTTGGGAAAAAATATATCACGTACACGGTCCTCGCAAGCAAGCAGGGGTGGCCATCCTCATATCGAATAAAATCGACTTCAAGACTAAATTAATCCAAAGGGATAAGGAAGGACATTATATTCTGTTAAAAGGAATCATTAAACAACAAGATATAACAATTATCAATATTTATGCACCTAATAATGGTGCTGTGAAGGTCATAAAACAAATTCTCCTCAAGTTCAAGAATCAAATAAACCACAACACAATAATTATGGGCGACTTCAACACACCTCTCTCACCACTGGACAGATCCTCCAAACAAAAGTTGAATAAAGAAACTATAGAACTCAATACCACAATCAATAACCTAGACTTAGCTGACATATATAGAATATATCAACCATCATCAAGAGGATATACTTTTTTCTCAGCAGCACATGGATCCTTCTCAAAAATAGACCATATATTATGCCATAGGGCAACCCTCAGTAAATATAAAGGGGTGGAGATAATACCATGCATTTTACCTGATCATAATGGAATGAAACTGGAAATCAATGATAAAAGAAGGAAGGGAAAATTCAATATCACATGGAAAATGAACAATATGTTACTGAATGATCAAAGGGTTACAGAAGACATAAAAGAGGAAATCAAAAAATTCTTAGAAATAAATGAAAATACAGACACAACCTATCGGAATCTATGGGACACAATGAAAGCAGTTTTAAGAGGGAAATTCATCGCCTGGAGGTCATTCCTCAAAAAAAAAAAAGGAAAAACCAACAAATAAATGAGCTCACACTTCATCTCAAAGCCCTAAAAAAGGAAGAGCAAAACAACAGCAAATGTAGCAGAAAGCAAGAAATAATTAAAATTAGAGCAGAAATCAACGAAATTGAAACAAAAGAAAATATTGAAAAAATTAACAAAACTAAAAGTTGGTTCTTTGAAAAAATAAACAAGATTGACAGACCCTTAGCCATGCTAACGAAGAGAAGAAGAGAGAGAAATCAAATTACTAACATAAGGGATGAAAAAGGCAATATCACAACAGATGCTACAGAAATACAGAAGACAATTAGAAATTTTTTTGAAAACCTATACTCCAATAAAATAGAGGAAGTGAAGACATCGATAAATTCCTTAAGACATATGATTTGCCCAGACTGAGTCAGGAGGACACACACAATTTGAACAGACCAATATCAATGGATGAAATTGAAGAAGCAATCAAAAGACTACTAACCAAGAAAAGCCCAGGACCGGATGGGTATACAGCGGAGTCTTACAAAACCTTTAAAGAAGAATTAATACCAATACTTTTCAAGTTATTCCAGGAAATAGAAAAAGAGGGAGCTCTTCCAAATTCATTCTATGAGGCCAACATCACATTGATTCCGAAGCCAGACAAAGACACATCAACGAAAGAAAACTACAGACCAGTATCTCTGATGAACCTAGATGCAAAAATCCTCAATAAAATTCTGGCGAATCGGATACAAAGGCACATCAAAAAAATTGTGCACCATGATCAAGTAGGATTTATCCCTGGGATGCAAGCATGGTTCAATATACGGAAATCAATAAATATCATTCACCATATCAATAGACTTAAAAATAAGAACCATATGATCATCTCGAAAGACACAGAAAAAGCATTTGACAAAGTACAGCATCCCTTTATGTTCAAAACATTAGAAAAACTAGGGATAACAGGAACTTACCTTGACATTGTAAAAGCTATCTATGCTAAGCCCCAGGCAAGCATCATTCTGAATGTAGAAAAATTGAAGGCATTCCCTCTAAAATCTGGAACAAGGCAGGGATGTCCTCTATCACCACTTCTATTTAATATAGTTCTCGAAACACTGGCCAGAGCAATTAGACAAACGAAAGAAATTAAAGGCATAAAAATTGGAAAAGAAGAGCTTAAATAATCACTATTTGCGGATGACATGATTATATATCTAGAAGACCCAAAAGGGTCTACAAAAAAACTACTAGAACTAATAAATGAATTCAGCAGGATATAAAATCAACACACACAAATCAAAGGAATTTCTGTATATCAGCGACAAAACTTCTGAAATGGAAATAAGGGAAAACACTCCATTCACGATATCCTCAAAAAAAAAAAAATACTTGGGAATCAACCTAATAAAAGAGGTGAAAGATTTATACAATGAAAAGTACAGAACTCTAAAAAGAGAAGTAGAAGAAGATCTTAGGAGATGGAAAAATATACCCTGTTCATGGATAGGCAGAACTAACATCATCAAAATGGCGATATTACCAAAAGTTCTCTAAAGGTGTAATGCAATGCCAATCAAAATCCCAATGGCATTGCTTGTAGAAATAGACAAAGCAATCATGAAATTCATATGGAAAAATAAAAGACCCAGAATAGCAAAAGCAATTCTAAGCAGGAAGTGTGAATCAGGTGGTATAGCAATACCAGACTTCAAACTATATTACAGAGCAATAGTAACAAAAAAGCATGGTACTGGTATCAGAACAGGCGGGCGTACCAATGGTATAGAATAGAGGACACAGAGACTAATCCACAAAGTTACAACTATTTTATATTTGATAAAGGGGCTAAAAGCATGGAATGGAGGAAGGATAGCATCTTCAACAAATGGTGTTGGGAAAACTGGAAATCCATATGCAACAAAATGAAACTGAATCCCCTCCTCTCACCATGCACAAAAGTTAACTCAAAATGGATCAAGGACCTGGATATCAAATCAGACACTCTGCATATGATAGAAAAAAAAGTTGGTTCTGATCTACATATTGTGGGGTCGGGCTCCAAATTCCTTAACAGGACACCCATAGCACAAGAGTTAACAACTAGAATCAACAAATGGGACTTACTTAAACTAAAAAGTTTTTTCACAGCAAGAAAAACAATAAGAGAAGTAAATAGGGAGCCTACATCATGGGAACAAATATTTACCCCTCACACTTCAGATAGAGCCCTAATATCAAGAGTATACAAAGAACTAAAAAAAATTAAACAATAAGACAACAAATAACCCAATCAACAAATGGGCCAATGACCCGAACAGACACTTCTCAGAGGAGGACATACAATCAATCAACAAGTACATGAAAAAATGCTCACCTTCTCTAGCAGTCAGAGAAATGCAAATCAAAACCACCCTAAGATACCATCTCACTCCAGTAAGATTGGCAGCCATTAGGAAGTCAAACAACAACAAGTGCTGGCGAGGATGTGGGGAAAAGGGTACTCTTGTACATTGCTGGTGGGACTGCAAATTGGTTCGACCAATTTGGAAAGCAGTATGGAGATTCCTGGGAAAGCTGGGAATGGAACCAACATTTGATCCAGCTATTGCCCTTCTCGGACTATTCCCTGAAGACCTAAAAAGAGCGTACTACAGGGATACTGCCACATCATTGTTCACAGCAGCACAATTCACAATAGCTAGACTGTGGAACCAACCCAGATGCCCTTCAATGGATGAATGGATTAAAAAAATGTGGCATTTATACACCATGGAGTATTGCTCTGCATTAAAAAATGACAAAATCATGGACTTCGCAGGGAAATGGATGGCACTAGAACAGATTATGCTTAGTGAAGCTAGCCAATCCCTATAAAACAAATACCAAATGTCTTCTTTGATATAATGAGAGCAACTAAGAATAGAGCAGGGAGGAAGAGCAGGAAGAAAATACCAACATTAAACAGAGACACGAGGTGGGAGGAAAAGGGAGAGAAAAGGGGAATTGCATGGAAATAGAAAGAGACTCTCATTGTTATAAAAACTACATATAAGAGGTTGTGAGGGGAAAGGGGGAAAAAAACAAGGAGAGAAACGAATTACAGTAGACGAGATAAAAAGAGAAATGGGAAGGAGGGGGATACTAGAGGATAGGAAAGATAGCAGACTACAACAGTTACTAGTATGGCATTATTTAAAAATGTGTATGTGTAACCGATGTTATTCTGCTATCTGTATTTGGGGTAAAAATGGGAGTTCATAACTCACTTGAAACTAATGTTTGAAGTATGATATGTCAAGAGCCTTGTAATGTTTTGAACAACCGATAAAAAAAAAGACTGAGGGGCAGAAGGAATGTTGCAGAGAGCAGAGGTTGGAGACTGGTGTGCAGAAGCACTGTTACAGAGAGTAGAGTTTGGAGACTGGGTTGCAGAAGAATCTTAGAGAGAGCAGAGGTTGCAGACTGAGGTGCAGAAGGACTGTTAAGAGAGTAGAGGTTGGAGACTGATTTGCATAAAGACCCTTGCAGAGAACAGAGTTTGGAGACTGAGATGCAGAAGGATTGTTACAAAGATCAGAGGTTGGAGACTCTTGTCCAGAAGGACTCTGCAGAGAGCAGACGTTGGAGACTGGGGTCAAGAAAAATCATTGCAGAAAGCAGAGTTTTGAAACTGGAGTTTAGAAGTACTGTTTCAGAGAGCAGATGTTTAAGACTGGGCTGCAGAAGGACTGTTGCAGAGAGCAGAGTTTGGAGAATGTGGTGAAGGAGGACTGTTTAAGAGAGCAGAGGTTGGAGACTGAGGTTCAGAAGGACTGTTACAGAGAGGAGGGGTTGGAGATTGGGGTGCCGAAGGACTGTTTTAGACAGCAGAGTTTGAAGACTGAGTTCCAGAAGAACCTTACAGAGAGAAGAGGTTGGAGAGCAGTGCTTAGAGACTGGGGTGAAGAAGGATCGTGAACAGAGCAGAGGTGTCAGACTGAGGTGCAGATAGACTGTTACAGAGAGCAGACTTTGGAGACTGAGGTGCATAAGAATAGATACAGAGAGCAAAGTTTAGAGACTGGGTTTAAGAAGGATCCTATAGAAAGCAGAGTTTGGAGAGTGAAGTGCAGAAGGACTGTTACAGAGACTGAGGTGCAGAAGACCGTTGCAGAGAACAGAGTTTGGAGACTGAGGTGCCGAAGGCTTGTTAAAGAGAGCAGATTTTGAAAACTGGGGTGCAGAAGGACTGTTGCAGATAGAAGATGTTGGAGACTGGGGTGCAGAAGGACTGTTACAAAGAGCAGAGTTTGGAGACTGGGGTGCAAAAGAACTGTTACAGAGAGCAGAGCTTTAATACTAGGGTTAAATGGATCTTACAGAGAGCAGAGGTTAGAAGACTGGGGTGCAAATGGACTGTCGCAGAGAGCAGAGGTTGGAGACTTGGGTGAAGAAGGATCTTACAAAGAGCAGAGTTTTGAGACTGTGGTGCAGAAGAACTGTTGCAAGGAGCAGAGGTTTGACACTGCTGTGCAGAAGGATGGTTGCAGAGAGAAGAGTTTGGAGACTGGGATGAAGAAGGACTGTTACAGAGAGCAGAGGTAGGAGACTGGGATGCAGAACGGTCGTTGCAGAGAGCAGAGTTTTCAGACTGAGGTACAGAAGAACATTTACAGAGAGCAGATGTTGGAGACTGGAGTGCAGAAGGACTGTGGCAGATAGCAGATGTTGGAGACTGGGGTGCAGAAGGACTGATAAAGAAAGCAGAGTTTGGAGACTGGGGTGCAGAATGACCGTTACAGAGAGGAGACTTTGGAGACTGCAATACAGGAGGACTGTTACAGAGAGAAGAGTTTGGAGACTGGGGTGGAGAAGAAGTGTTTCAGAGTGCAGATGTTGGATACTGGTGTGCAGAAGAACTGTTGCAGAGAGCAGAATTTGGAGACTGGGGTGCAGAAGAACTGACGCAGCAAGCAGAGGTTGGAGACTGAGGTGCAGAAAGAATGTTTCAGATAGCAAAGTTATAGACTCGGGTGCAGAATTACTGATAGAGAAAGCAGAGGTTGAGTCTGGGGTGCAGAAGGACCATTACAAAGAGCAGAAGTTGGAGACCTGTGGTTAAGAAGTACTGTTGCACAGAGCAGAGGTTAGAGAATGGGGTGCAGAAGAACTGTTACAAAGAACAAAGGTTAGAGAATGGGGAGCAGAATTAAGGTTGCAGACTTCAGAGGTTGGAGACAGAGGTGCATAAGGACTGTTACAGAGAGCAGAGTTTGGAAACCCTGTTGCAGAAGGACTGATACAGAAAGCAGAGGTTTGAGACTCTGGTGCAGAAGGACCGTTACAGAGAGCAGAAGTTGGAGACTGTGTTATAGAAGGACTGTTATAGAGAGCAAAGGTTGGAAACTGGTGTGCAGAAGGACTGTTGCAGAAAGCACAGGTTGGAGAATGAGTGCAGTAGGATAGATACAGAGAGCAGAGGTTGGAGATTGGTATTCAGAAGGACTGATTAAAAAATCTGAGGTTGGACACTGGGTTACGAAAGGACCGTTACAGAGAGCAGAGGTTGGAGACTGTGGTACATAAGGACTGTTACAGAGAGCAGAGGTTGGAGACTGCGGTGCAGAAGAAGTGTTACATATAGCAGAGATTGGAGACTGGAGAGTAGAAGGACTGTTGCAGAGAACAGAGGATGGAGACTGGGTTGCAGCAGGACCTTTGAAAAAAGCAGATGATGGAGACTGGGATGGAGAAGGAAAGTTACAGAGAGCAGATTTTAGAAACTGGGGTGCAGAAGGACCTTACAGAGAGCAGAGTTTAGAAACTGGGGTGCAGAAGGACCTTATAGAGAGCACAGGTTGGAGACAGGGGTGCAGAAGGACTGTTGAGGAGAGGAGACGTTTGAGACTGGGGTTCAGAAGGATTGTTGCAGAGAGCAGAGGTTGGAGACTGAGGTGCAAAAAGACTGTTACAGAGAGCAGAGTTGTTAGACAAGGTTGCAGGAGGATCTTACAGAGAGCAGAGATTGTAGACCGAGGTGCAGCACGAGTGTTACAGATAGCAGATGTTGGAGACTGGGGTGCAGAAGGCCTTTTATGGAGAGCAGAGTTTGGAGAACGGCTCCAGAAGGATTGTTACAGATGGCAGAGTTTGGAGTCTGGTTTGCAGAAAAATCTTACAGAGAGCAGATGTTGGAGACTGACGTTCAGAAGGACTGGTGCAGAGAGCAGAGTTTGGAGACTGGGGTGCAGAAGGACCTTACAGAGAACAGAGGTTGGAGACTGGGGTGCAGAAAGACAATTACAGAGAGAAGAGTTTTGAGAATGCGGTACAGAACGACTGTTACAGAGAGAAGAGTTTGGCAACTGGAGTGCAGAAGGAGTGTTGCAAAGAACAGAGGTTGGAGACTGAGGTGCAGAAGGACTGTTACAGAGAGCAGAGTTTTTAGACAAGGTTGCAGAAGGATCTTACAGAGAGCAGAGTTTGAAGACCGAGGTGCAGCAGGACTCTTAAAGAGAGCAGTGGTTGGAGACGTGGGTGCAGAAAGCCTATTATGAAGAGCAGAGTTTGGAGAAGGGCTCCTGAAGGACTGTTACAGATGGCAGAGTTTAGAGACTGGGATGCAGAAAGATTTTACAGAGAGCAGATGTTGGAGTCTGAGGTGCAGAAGGACGGTTACAGAGAGTAGAGATTGGAGACTGAGTTTCAGAAGGATAGTTGGAGACAACAGAAGTTGGAGACTAGGGTGCAGAAGGATCATTGCAGATAGCAGAGTTCCCAGACTGAGATGCAGAAGGACTGTTACACAGAGCAGAGGTTGAAGACTGAGGTGAAGAAGGACGGTTACAGAGAGCACATGTGGGAGACAGGTGTGCATAACTGATACAGAGCAGAAGTTAGTGACTGAGGTACAGAAGGACTGTTACAGAGAGCAGAGGTTTGAGACTCGGGTGCAGAAGGATTATTGCAGAGAGCAGAGTTTTCAGACTGAGGTACAGAAAAACTGTTGCAGAGAGAATATGTTGGAGATTGGGGTGCACATGGACTGTTGCAGCGAGCAGAAGTTGGAGACTAGGGTGCAGAGGGATCATTGCAGAGAGCAAAGGTTGGAGACTGAGGTGCAGAAGGCCTTTTACAGAGAGCAGAGTTTGGAGACTGAGGTGCAGAAGGACTGTTACAGAGAGCAGAGTTTGGAGACTGGGTTGCAGAAGGATCTTACAGAGAACAGACGTTGGAGACTAAGGTGCAGAAGCACTGTTACAGAGAGTAGAGTTTGGAGACTCAGGTGCAGAAAGACGGTTGCAGAGAGTAGAGGTCGGAGACTGTGGTGCAGAAGGATTGTTACAGAGAGCAGAGGTTAGAGACTAGGGTGCAGAAGGACTGATACAGAAAGCAGAGGTTGGAGACTTGGATGCAGAAGTACCCTTACGGATAGCAGAGTTTGGAGAATGCAGTACAGAAGGACTGTTACAGACAGCAGCGGTTGGATACTGGGGTTGAGAAGGACTGTTGCAGAGAGCAAATGTTGGAGACTGGGTTGCAAAAGGACTGTTGCAGAGAGCAGAGGATGGTGACTGTAGTGCAGAAGGACTGTTGCAGAGAGCAGAGTTTGTAGACTGAGTTGCAGAAGGACTGTTACAGAGGGCAGAGTTTGGAGACTTTGGTGCAAAACGACTGATACAGATAGCAGAGTTTGGATACTGGGGTGCATAAGGACCCTTACGGATAACAGAGGTTCGAGACTGCGGTACAGAAGGACTGTTACTGAGAGCAGAGGTTGGAGACTGGGGTGCAGAAGAACAGATGTAGAGAAAAGAGGTTGGAGACTTAGGTTCAGAAGGATCGTTGGGGTGAGCAGATTATGGAGACTGGGGTGCAGAAGGACTGTTGCAGAGAGCAGTGATTGGAGACTGAGGTACAGAAAGACTGTTACAGAGAGCAGAGTTTGGAGACTGGGGTGCAGAATAACTGTTGTAGTGATCAGAGTTTGGAGACTGGTGTGCAGAAGAACCATTGCAGAAAGCAAAGTTTGAAGACTGGGTTTCAGAAGGATCTTACAAAGAGCAAAGTTAGGACACTGAGGTTCAAAAGGACTGTTGCAGAGACCAGAGGTTGAAAATTGGGGCGCAGAAGGACTGTTGCAGAGAACAGAGGTTAAAGTCTGAGGTGCAGAGGGACTGTTACAGAGAGCAGAGTTTGGAGACTTGGGTGAAGAATGACTCATAAATAACGCAGAGTTTGGAGACTCGGGTGCAGAAGGACCAATACAGAGAGCAGAGGTTGGAGACTGCAGTACAGAAGGACTGTTACAGAGTGCAAAGGTTGAAGATTGGGGTGCAGAAGGCCTGTTATGCAGAGAAGAGTTGAGAGAAGGGTCACAGAAGGACTGTTACAGAGGGCAGAGTTTGGATACTGGGTTGCAGAAGGATCTTACAGAGAGCATATGTTGGAGACTGAGGTGAAGAAAAACTTTTACAAAGAACAGAGGTTGGAGACTAAGGCACAGAAGGATTGTAACAGAGACCAGAGTTTGGAGACTGGAGTGCAGAAGGACTCTTGCAGATAGCAGAGGTTGGAGACTGGGTTGTAGAAGAACTGTTGCAAGGATAAGAATTGAAGACTGGGGTGCTGAAAGACTGTTGCAGAGAGGAGATGTAGGAGACTGAGATTCAGAAGGACTGTCACAGAGAGAAGAGTTTGGAGACTGGGGTGCAGAAGGATTGTTATAGAGAACAGACTATGGAGACTTGGGTGCAGAAGGGCTGTTACAGAGAGCAGACGTTGGAGATTGAGTTCCAGAAGGATCTTACGTAGAGCAGAGTTTGGAGATTGAGGTGCAGAAGGACTGTTACAGAGCGCATTGGTTGGAGTCTGAGGTGCAGAAAGATCATTGCAGACAGCAGAGTTTCCAGACCAGAATGAGGCGCAGAAGGACTGTTGCAGAGAGCAGTTGTTGGAGACTTTGGTGCAGAAAGACTGTTGTAGAGAGCAGATGTTGGAAACTGGGATGAAGATGGATCATTGCAGAGAGCAGAGGTTGCAAACTGGGGTGCAGAAGTACTGTTACACAGAGCAGAGGTTGAAGACTGTGGTGTAGAAGGACTGTTGCAGGCAGCAGAGGTTGGAAACTTGGGTGCAGAAGGACTGTTGCAGAGAGCAAAATTTTGAGACTGAGATGCAGAAGGACTGTTTCAGAGAGCAGAGTTTAGAGATTGGGGTGCAGAACAACTGTTGCAGATAGCAGAGTTTGGAAACTTGGGTAAAAAGGACTATTGCAGGGAGCAGGTGTTGGCGACTTGGGTGCAGAAGGACTTTTACAGAGAGTAGAATTTGGAGACAGAGGTGCAAAAGGACTGTTGCAGATAGCAGAGGTTGGAGACTGCGGTACCGAAGGACTGATACAGAAAACATAGGTTGGAGACTGAGGTGCAGAAGGACCATTACAAAGAGCAGAGTTTGGAGACTGCTATACAGGAGGACTGTTACAGAGAACAGAGGTTGGAGACTGGAGTGGAGAAGAACTGTTTCAGAGTTCAGATGTTGGAGACTGGTGTGCAGAAGAACTGTTGCAGAGAGCAGAGGTAGAAGACTGAGATACAGAAAGACTGTTACAGAGAGCAGACTTTGGAGACTGGGGTTCAGAAGGACTGATACAGAGAGCAGAGTTTGGAGACTGGGGTGCAGAAGGCCTGTTACAGAGAGCATAGTTTGGAGACTGCGGTGCAGAAGGATTGTTACACAGAGCAGAGGTTGGCGACTGGGGTGCAGTAGGATTATTGCAGAGAGCAGAGGTTGGAGATTGGTGAGCAGAAGGATCGTTGCAGAGAGCAGAGGTTGGAGACTTGGGTGCAAGTGCAAAAGGACGGTTGCAGAGAGCAGATGTTGGAGACTGGGATGCAGAAGGACTGTTACCCAGTGCAGAGGTTGAAGACTGGAGTGAAGAAGGACTGTTGCAGAGAGCAGAGTTTGGAGACTGGGATGCAGAAGGACTGTAACAGAGAGCAGATGTTGAAGACTGAGATACATAAGGACTGTTACAGAGAGCAGAGTGTGGAGACTGGGATGCAGAAGGACTGATACAGAAAGCAGAGGTTGGAGTATGAAATGCAGAAGGACTGTTTCAGAGAGTAGATGTTAAAGACTGGGGTGCAGAAGAACTGTTGCAGAGAGCAGAAGTTGGATACTGGGGTGCAGAAGGATTGTTGCAGGGAGCAGATGTTGGAGACTGGGGTGAAGAAGGACTTTAACAGAGATCAGAGTTTGGAGATTGGGGTGCAGAAGGATCTTACAGAGAGCAGAGGTTGGAGAGTGGGGTGCAGACGAACTGTTGCACAGAGCAGAGGTTGGAGACTGGGGTGCAGAAGGACTGTTACAGAGAGCAGAGTTTGGAGACTTGGTGGCAGAAGGATCTTACATAGAGCAGATGTTGGAGACTGAGGTGCAGAAGAAATGTTCCCAAGAGCAATGTTTGGAGACTGGGGTGCAGAAGGATTTTTGCAGCGAGCAGAGGTTGGAGACTTACATGCTTAAGGACTCTTGCAGACAACAGAGTTTAGAGAATGGGGTGCAGAAGAATTGTTACAGAGAGCAGAGGTTTGACACTGGGGTGAAGAAAGACTCTTATGGAGATCAGAGTTTGGAGACTTTGTTGCAGAAAGTTCTTACGTAAAGCAGAGGTTGGAGACTGAGGTGCAGAAGAAATGATACCCAGAGCAGAGTTCTGATACTGGGGTGCAGAAGGAGTGTTGCCGAGACCAGAGGTTGGATACTGTGGTGCAGAAGGACCGTTGCAGAGAGCAGAGGTTGGAGACTGGGATGGAGAAGGAATGTTACAGAGAGCAGAGGTTGGAGACTGGGGTTCAGAAGGGCTGTTACAGAGAGCAGAGGTTAGAGACTGAGTTGCAGAAGGACTGTTACAGAAAGCAGAGTTTAGAGACTGTGGTGCACAAAGATCCTTTCAGAGATCAGAGTTTTCAGACTGATGTACAGAATGACTGTTGCAGAGAGCAGATGTTGGAGACTGGGGTGCAGAAGGATCGTTGCAGAGAGCAGAGGCTAGAGACTGGGGTGCAGTAGGACCATTGCAGAGGTCAGAGTTTGGGAATTGAGGTGCAGAAGGAATGTTACAGAGAACATAATTTAGATACTGGGGTGCAGAAGGCCTGTTTCAGAGACCAGAGGATGGAAACTGGGGTTTAGAAAGACTGTGACAGAGAGCAGAGGTTGGAGACTGGGGTCCAGAAGGACTGTTACAGAGAGCAGAGTTTGGAAACAGGGTTGCAGAAGGATCTTACTGAGAACAGAGGTTGGAGACTGAGGTGGAACAAGACTGTTACAGAGAGCAGAGTTTGGAGACTGGGGTGCAGAAGAATCGTTGCCGAGAACCGAGATTTCAGACTGAGGTGCAGAAGGACTGTTGGAGATTACAGAGGTTGGAGACTGGGGTGCAGAAGGATCTTTGCAAAGAGCAGAGGTTTGAGACTGGGGTGCAGAAGGACTGTTACAGAGAACAGAGGTTGGAGACTGCGGTGCAGAAGGCCTGTTATAGAGAGCAGAGTTAGGTGAAAGGATGGATAACGACTGTTACAGAGGGCAGAGTTTGGAGACTGGGTAGCAGAAGAATCATACAGAGAGCAGAGGTTGGAGTTTGAGGTGCAGAAGGACTCTTACAGAGAATAGAGTCTGGAGACTGACGTGCAGAAGGACCATTGCAGAGAGCAGAGGTGGAGACAGAGGTGCAGAAGGATTGTTACAGAGAGAACAGGTTGGAGACTGGGGTGCAGAAGGACTGTTGCAGATAGCAGAGGTGGGAATATGGGGTGAAGAAGGACTGTTGTAGGGTGCATGTGTTGGAGACTTGGGTGCAGAAGGACTGTTGAAGAGAGCAGAATTTGGAGACTGGGGTCTAGAATAACTGTTACAGAGAGCAGAGTTTGGAGACTGGGGTTCAGAAGGACTGATACAGAAAGCAGAGGTTGGAGACTAGGGTGCCGAAGGACCGTTGCAGAGAGTAGAGTTCGGAGACTGTCATACAGGAAAAGTGTTATAGAGATCAGAGGTTGGAGAATGGTTTATAAAAGAACTGTTTCAGAGTGCAGATGTTGGAGACTGGGGTTCAGGAGAATTGTTGCTGAGAGCAGAGTTTGGAGACTGGCGTTCAGAATAACTGTCGCAGAGAGCAGAGGTAGGAGACTGAGGTGCAGAAAGAATGTTACCGAGAGCAAAGTTTGGAGACTGGGGTGCAGAATTACTGATACAGAAAGCAGAGGTTGAGACTGGGGTGCAGAAGAACCGTTACAGAGAGCAGAGGTTGGAGACTGTAGTACAGAAGGACTGTTGCAGAGAGCAGAGGCTAGAGAATGTGTTGCATAAGGACTGTTACAGAGAGCAGAGTTTAGAGAATGGGGTACAGAAGTAAGGTTGCAGAGTTCAGAGGTTGAAGACAAATGTGCAGAAGGACTGTTACAGAAAGCAGAGGTTGGAATCCGTGGTTTAGAAGGAATTATACAGAAAGCAGAGGTTTGAGACTGGGGTGTAAAAGGACAGTTAGAGAGAGCAGAGGTTGGAGACTGCGGTACAGAAGGACTATTACAGAGAGCAGAGATTTGAGCCTGGAAAGTAGAAGGACTGTTGCAGAGAACAGATGTTGTAGACTGGGTTGCAGCAGGACCGTTGAGGAAAGCAGACGTTGTAGACTGGGTTGGAGAAGAAAGATACAGAGAGCAGAGTTTGGAAACTGGGGTGCAGAAGGACCTTACAGAGAACAGAGGTTGGAGACTGGGGTGCAGAAGAAGTGTTAAGTAGAGGAGGCATTGGATACTGGGGTGCAGAAGGACTGTTGCAGAGAGCAGAGAATGGAGACTGAGGTGAGGAACGACTGTTGCAGAGAGAAGATGTTAGAGACTGGGGTGCAGAAAGAGTGTTGTAGAGAGCAGAGATTGTAGACAGTGTGCAGAAGGACTATTGCAGAGAGATGAGGTTGCAGACTGAGGAGCAAAAGGACTGTTACAGAGAGCAGAGATTGGAGAATGTGGTGCTGATGGACTGATACTTAAACCACAGTTGAAGACTGGGGTGCAGAAGGACCCTTACAGAGAACAGAGATTGGAGACTGGGATACAGAAGGACTGTTACAGAGAGCAGAGGTTAGAGACTGGGGTGCAGAATAATTGTTGTAGAGAACAGAGTTTGGAGACTGGGGTGCAGAAGGACAATTGCAAATAGCAGAGGTTGGAGACTGGGTTTCAGAAGGATTATACAGAGAGCAGAGTTTGGACACTGAGGTGCAGAAGCAGTGTTGCAAAGAGCAGAGATTGGCAATTGAGGCGCAGTAGGACTGTTGCAGAAAGCAGAGGTTAAAGTCTGAGGTTCAGAAGGACTGTTACAGAGAGCAGAGTCTAGAGACGGGGTGCAGAAGGACTGATACAGAAAGCAGAGTTTGGAGACTGGGGTGAAGACGGACTGTTGCTGAGAGCAGAGGTTGCAGAATGAGGTGCAGAAGGACGGTTACAGAGATAAATGGTTGGAGACTTGGGTGGTAAAGGACTGTTAAACAGAGTAGAGTTTGGAGAGTGGGGTGCAGAAGGACAGTTACAAAGAGTACAGGTTTGAGACTGGGGTGGATAAGAAATGTTGCAGAGAGCAAAGGTTGGAGACTGGGGTGCAGAAGATCTCTTGCAGAGAGCAGATTTTAGAGACTGGTGTGCAGAAGGACCCTTACAGAGAACAGAGGTTGGATACTGTTGTACAGGAGGACTGTTACAGGGATCAGAGGTTGGAGACTGGGGTGCAGAATAACTGTTGTAGAGAACATAGTTTTGAGAGTGGGGTGCGGATGGACCATTGCAGATAGCAGAGGTTGGAGACTAGGTTTCAGAAGGATCATACAGAGAGCAGAGTTTGAACACTGAGGTTCAGAAGGACTTTGCAGAGAGCAGAGGTTGAAGATTGGGGCGCAGTAGGACTGTTTAAGAAAGCAGAGGTTGGAGTCTGAGGTGCAGAAGGACTGTTAAAGAGATCAGAGTTTAGAGACCGGGGTGCAGAAGGACTGATACAGAAAGCAGATTTTGGAGACTGGAGTTCAGAAAAACCGTTACAGAGAGCAGAGGTTTGAGACTGAAGTACAGAAGTACGGTTACAGAGAGCAGATGTTGGAGACTGGGGTGGAAAAAGACTGTTGTAGAGAGCAGATTTTGGAGACTGGGGTGCAGACGGACTGTTACAGAGAGCCGAGGTTGCAGAGTGAGATGCAGAAGAACTGTTACAGAGAGCAGACTTTGGAGACTGTGGTGCAGAAGGACTGATACAGAAAGCAGAGTTTGGAGAATGGGGTGCAGAAGGAATCTTACAGAGAACAGAGGTTGAAGACTGCGGAACAGAAGAACTGATGTAGAGAACAAGTTGGAGACTGGGGTTCAGAGGGACCATGGCAGAGAGTTGACGTTGGAGACTGGGGTGCCAAAGGATTTTTGCAGAGAGCAGACGTTAGAGACTGGGGTGCAGAAGGATTTAACAGAGAGCAAAGTTTGGAGACTGAGGTGCAGAAGGACTGTTGCAGAGAGCAGAGGTTGGAGACTGGGGTGCAGAAGGACTGTTACAGAGAGCAGAGGTAGAAGCCTGGGGTTCAGAACGACGGATACAGAAAGCAGAGTTTGGATACTGGTGTGCAGAAGGACCGTTACAGAGAGTAGAGGTTGAAGACTGCGGAATAGAAGGACTGTTAAAGAGAGCAGAGTTTGGAGACAGGTGTAGAGAAGGATATTACAGAGAGCATAGGTTGGAGACTGCGGTGCAATAGGACTGTTGCAGAGAGCAGAGGTTGGAGACTGTGATGCAGAAGGATCGTTGCAGAGAGAAGAGGTTGGAGACTGAGATGCAGAAGGCCTGTTACAGAGAGCAGAGGGTGGAGACTGGGGGTGCCAAAGGACTATTTCAGAGAGCAGAGGTTGAAGACTTGGGTTCAGAAGGACTGTTACAGAGAGCAAAGTTTGGAGACTGGGTTCAGAAGTACTGTTACAGAAAGCAGAGATTGGAGACTGGTTTACAGAAGGATATTACAGAGAGCAGAGGTTGGAGACT
This sequence comes from Ictidomys tridecemlineatus, assembly GCF_052094955.1. Taxonomy (NCBI): domain Eukaryota; kingdom Metazoa; phylum Chordata; class Mammalia; order Rodentia; family Sciuridae; genus Ictidomys; species Ictidomys tridecemlineatus. The sequence goes on along the minus strand of NW_027522460.1, from coordinate 66,218 downwards.
GAGGTCCAGAAGGACTGTTACAGAGAGTAGATGTTGAAGACTGTGGTGCAGAAAGACCTTTGCAGAGAGCAGAGGGTGGAGATTGAGGTGCAGAAGGACTGTTACAAAGAGCAGAGGTTGGAGACTGGGGTGCAGAAGGACTTATTCAGAAAGCAGAGGTTCGAGACTGGGGTGCAGAAAAAATGTTGCAAAGAGCAGAGGTTGGAGACTGGGGTTCAGAAGGACTGTTGCAAAGAGCAGAGGTTGGAGACTGGGGTGGATAAGGAATGTTGTAGAGAGCAGATGTAGGAGACTGGGGTGCAGAAGGACTGTTGCAGAGAGAAGTGTTTGGAGACTGGGGTGCAGTAGGACTATTGCAGAGAGCAAAGGTTGCAAACTGAGGTGCACAAAGACTGTTAAAAGAGACGAGTTTGGAGACTGTGGTTCAGAAGGACTGATACAGAAAACAGAGGTTGGAACCTGGGGTGCAGAAGAAGTGTTGAAGAGAACAGAGGTTGAAGACTGTGGTGCAGAGGGATCGTTGCAGAGACCAGAGTTTGGAGACTGGGGTGCAGAAGGACTGATAAAGAAATCAGAGGTTGGAGACTGGGGTGCAGAAGGCCTGATACAGAAAGCAGAGTTTGGACACTATAGTGTAGAAGGACTGTTACAGAGAGCAGAGTTTTAATACTGGGGTTTAGAAGGATGTTACAGAAAGCAGAGGTTGAAGACTGAGGTGAAGAAGGACAGTTTCAGAGAGCAGATGTTGGAGACAGGGGTGCAGGACTGATACAGAGCAGAAGTTGGAGATTTAGGTACAGAAGGACTGTTACAGAGAGCAGAGGTTTGAGACTCGGGAGCAGAAGAATTATTGCAGAGAGATGAGTTTTCAGACTGAGGTACAGAAAAACTGTTGCAGAGAGCAGATGTTGGAGATTGGTGTGCACATGGACTGTTGCAGCGAGCAGAGGTTGGAGACTAGGGTGCAGAGGGATCATTGCAGAGAGCAAAGGTTGGAGACTGGGGTGCAGAAGGCCTTTTACAGAGAGCAGAGTTTGGAGACTGAGGTGCAGAAGGACTGTTACAGAGAGCAGAGTTTTGAGACTGGGTTGCAGAAGGATCTTACAGAGAACAGAGGTTGGAGACTGAGGTGCAGAAGCACTGTTACAGAGAGTAGAGGTTGGAGACTCAGGTGCAGAAAGACCTTTCCAGAGAGCAGAGATTGGAGACTGTGGTGCAGAAGGATTTTTACAGAGAGCAGAGGTTAGAGACTGAGGTGCAGAAGGACTGATACAGAAAGCAGAGGTTGGAGACTAGGATGCAGAAGTACACTTACAGAGAGCAGAGGTTGGAGAATGCAGTACAGAAAGACTGTTACAGAGAGCAGCGGTTGGAGACTTGGGTGGAGAAGGACTGTTGCATAGAGCAAATGTTAGAGACTGGGTTGCAAAAGGACTGTTGCAGAGAGCAGAGGATGGTGACTGTAGTGCAGAAGGACTGTTGCAGAGAGCAGAGTTTGCAGACTGAGTTGCAGAAGGACTGTTACAGAGTGCAGAGTTTTGAGACTGTGATGCAAAACGACTGATACAGATAGCAGAGGTTGGATACTGGGGTGTATAAGGACCCTTACGGATAACAGAGGTTCGAGACTGTGGTACAGAAGGACTGTTACCAAGAGCAGAGGTTGGAGACTGGGGTGCAGAAGAACTGATGTAGAGAACAGAGGTTGGAGACTTAGGTTGAGAAGGATCGTTGGGGCGAGCAGATTATGGAGACTGGGGTGCAGAAGGACTGTTGCAGACAGCTGTGATTGGAGACTGAGGTACAGAAAGACTGTTACACAGAGCAGAGTTTGGAGACTGGGGTGCAGAATAACTGTTGTAGAGATCAGAGTTTGGAGACTGGGGTGCAGAAGGACCATTGCCGAAAGCAGAGTTTGAAGACTGGATTTCAGAAGGATTGTACAGAGAGCAGAGTTAGGACACTGAGGTGCAGAAGAACTGTTGCAGAGACCAGAGGTTGGAGATTGGGGCGCAGAAGGACTATTGATGAGAACAGAGGTTGGAGTCTGAGGTGCATAGGGACTGTTACAGAGAGCAGAGTTTGGAGACTTGGGTGAAGAATGACTCATACATAACGCAGAGTTTGAAGACTCGGGTGCAGAAGGACCGTTACGGAGAGCAGAGGTTGGAGACTGCAGTACAGAAGGACTGTTACAGAAAGCAGAGGTTGAAGATTGGGGTGCAGAAGGCCTGTTCCAGAGAGCAGAGGTTGGAGACTGGGGTGCAGAAGGCCTGTTATGCAGAGGAGGGTTGGGGGAAGGGGTGAAGAAGGACTGTTACAGAGGGCAGAGGTTGAACACTGGGTTGCAGAAGTATCTTACAGAGAGCAGATGTTAGAAACTGAGGTGCAGAAGGACTTTTGCAGAAAGTAGAGGTTGGAGACTGAGGCACAGAAGTATTGTTACAGAGAACAGAGTTTAGAGACTGGAGTGCAGAAGGACTCTTGCAGATAAGAGAGGTTGGACACTGGGGTGTAGAAGGACTGTTGCAGGGATAAAAATTTGAAGACTGGGGTGCTGAAGGACTGTTGCAGAGAGGAGATGTAGGAGACTGAGATTCAGAAGGACTGTCACAGAGAGAAGATTATGGAGACTGGGGTGCAGAAGGATTGTTATAGAGAACAGACTTTTGAGACTGGGGTGCAGAGGGGCTGTTACAGAGAGCAGACTTTGGAGATTGGGTTTCAGAAGGATCTTACGTAGAGCAGAGCGCATTGGTTGGATTCTGGGATGCAGAAGGATCATTGCAGACAGCACATTTTACACACTGAGGTGCAGAAGAACTGTTGCAGAGAGCAGAGTTTGGAGACTGGTGTTAAGAAGGACTGTTGCAGATAGCAGAGCTTGGAAACTGGGGTTAAGAAGGTCTGTTGGAGTGAGCAGGGGTTTGAGACTCGGGTGCAGAAGGACTTTTGCAGAGAGTGGAATTTGGAGACTGAGGTGCAGAAGGACTGTTGCAGATAGTAGAGGTTGGAGACTGCGGTACCGAAGGACTGATACAGAAAATATAGGTTGGAGACTGAGGTGCAGAAGGACAATTACAGAGAGCAGAGTTTGGAGACTGCAATACAGGAGGACTGTTACAGAGAGAAGAGGTTGGAGACTGGAGTGGAGAAAAACTGTTTCAGAGTTCAGATGTTGGAGACTGGTGTGCAGAAGAAATGTTGCAGAGAGAAGAAGTAGGAGACTGAGATACAGAAAGACTGGTACAGAGAGCAGACTTTGGAGACTGGGGTTCGGAAGGACTGATACAGAGAGCAGAGTTTGGAGACTGGTGTGCAGAAGGCCTGTTACAGAGAGCAGAGGTTGGAGACTGGGTACAGAAGCGCTGTTACAGAAAGCAGAGTTTGGAGACTGGGTTGCAGAAGAATATTACGTAGAGCAGAGTTTAGATACTGCAGTGCAGAAGGATTGTTACAGAGAGCAGAGGTTCGCGACTGGGTTGCAGTAGTATTATTACAGAGAGCAGAGGTTGGAGATTGGTGTGCAGAAGGATCGTTGCAGAGAGCAGAGGTTGGAGACTTGAGTGCAAAAAGACGGTTGAAGAGAGCAGATTTTGTAGACTGGGATGCAGAAAGACTGTTACACAGAGCAGAGGTTGAAGACTGGAGTGAAGAAGGACTGTTGCAGAGAGCAGAGTTTGGAGACTGGGGTGCAGAAGGACTGATACAGAAAGCAGAGTTTGGAGAATGTGATGCAGAAGGACTGTTTCAGAGAGTAGATGTTAAAGACTGGGGTGCAGAAGGATTGTTGCAGGGAGCAGATGTTGGAGACTGGGGTGAAGAAGGACTTTAACAGAGATCAGAGTTTGGAGATTGGGGTGCAGCAGGATCTTACAGAGAGCAGAGCTTGGAGAGTGGGGTGCAGACGAACTGTTGCACAGAGCAGAGTTTGGAGACTGGGGTGCAGAAGGACTGATACAGAGAGCAGAGTTTGGAGACTGGGGTGCAGAAGGATCGTGCAGAGAGCAGAGGTTTGAGACTGAGGTGCAGGTGGACTGTTACAGAGAGCAGAGGTTTGAGACTGAGGAGCAGAAGGCCTGTTACAGAGAGGAAAAATTGGAGACTGGGGCGCAGAAAAACTGTTACAGAGAGCAGAGTTAGGAGACTGGGTGGCTGAAGGATCTTACATAGAGTAGAGGTTGGAGACTCAGGTGCAGAAGAAATGTTACCGAGAGAAATGGTTGGAGACTGGGGTGCAGAAGAATTTTTGCAGGGAGCAGAGGTTGGGGACTGACATGCTGAAGGACTCTTGCAGACAACAGAGGTTGGAGAATGGGGTGCAGAAGGACCGTTGCAGAGATCAGATGTTGGAGACTGAGGTGCAGAAGGATTGTTACAGAGAGCAGAGGTTGGAAACTGGGGTGAAGAAGGACTGTTACGGAGATCAGAGTTTGGAGACTGGGGTGCAGAAGGATCTTTCAGAGTGCAGAGGTTGGAGACTGCGTTGCAGATGAACTGTTGCACAGAGCAGAGGTTTGAGACTGGGGTTCATAAGGACTGTTACAGAGAGCAGAGTTTGGAGACTTTGTTGCAGAAAGATCTTACATAAAGCAGAGTTTGGAGACTGAGGTGCAGAAGAAATGATACCTAGAGCAGAATTTGGATACTGGGGTGCAGAAGGACTGTTGCCGAGACCAGAGGTTGGAGACTTTCATGCATAAGGACCATTGAAGAGAGAAGAGGTTGGAGACAAGGGTGCAGAAGGAATGTTACAGTAAGCAGAGTTTGGAAACTGGGGTGTACAAGGATCTTACATAGAGCAGAGGTTGGAGACTGGGGTTCAGAAGGACTGTTACAGAGAGCAATGGTTAGAGACTGAGTTGCAGAAGGACTGTTACAGAAAGCAGAGGTTGGAGACTAAGTTGCAGAAGGACTGTTAGAGAGAGCAGAGTTTTGAGGCTTATTTGAAGCAGGACTGTTACAGATAGCAGAGGTTGGTGACTCAGGTGCAGAAGGATTGTTACAGAAAGCAGAGGTTGAAAATTGGGGTACAGAGGGACCTTTACAGAGAGCAGAGGTTGGAGACTGCGGTATAGAAAGACTGGAACAGAGAGCAGAGGTTTGAGAATACGGTGCAGAAAAACTGTTACAGAGAGCAGACGTTGGAGACTGGGGTGCAGAAGGATTGTTATAGAGAGCAGAGGTTGGAGACAGGGGTGCAGAAGGACTGTTACAGAGAGCAGAGGTTGAAGACTGGGGTGTAGAAGGACTGTCGCAGAGAGCAGAGGCTGGAGACTTGGGTGAAGAAGGACTGTTGCCATAAGCAAAATTTGGAGACTGAAGTGCAGAAGGACTGTTGAGGAGAGGAGACGTTGGAGACTGGGGTGCAGAAGGATCGTTTCAGAGAGGAGAGGTTGGAGACTGACGTGTAAAAGGATCGTAGCAGAGAACAGCGTTTTAAGACTGAAGTGCAGAAGCACTGTTGCAGAGACCACATGTTGGAGACTGCGGCACAGAAGGACTGTTGCAGAGAGCAGTGGTTGAAGACTGGGGTGCAGAAGTCTTGTTATAGAGAACAGACTTTGGAGACTGGGGTGCAGAAGGCCTGTTACGGAGAGAAGGGTTGGGAGAAGGGGTGAAGAAAAACTGTTAGAGAGGGCAGAGTTGGGAGACTGGTTGCAGAAAAATCTTACAGAGAACAGATGTTAGAGTCTGAGGTGTAGAATGATTGTTGCAGAGAGAAGAGTTTGGAGACTGGGGTGCAGAAGGCCTGTTACAGAGACCAGAGTTTGGAGACTGGGGTGCAGAAGGCCTGTCAAATAGAGCAGAGGTTGAAGACTGGGGTGCAGAAGGACTGATATAAAAAGCAAAGTTAGGAGACTGGGTTGCAGAAGGATCTTACAGAGCAGAGTTTGGAGACTTAGGTGCAGGAGGACTTTTACAGAGAGCAGTGGTTGGAGACTGGGGTTCAGATGGATCGTGTAGAGAGAAGAGGTTTCAGACTGAGGTGTAGATCGACTGTTACATAGAGCAGAGGTTGGAGACTGAGGTGCAGAAAAACTGTTACATGGAGCAAATTTTGGAGACTGTGTTGCACAAGGATCTTACATAGAGCAGAGTTTGGAGACTGAGGTGCATAAGGACTGTTACAGAGAGCAGATGTTGAAGTCTGTGGTTCAGAAGGATTGTTGCAGAAAGCAATATTTTCAGACTGAGATGCAGAAGGACTTTTGCAGAGAGCAGATATTGGAGACTGGGGTGCACAAGGTTTGTTGCAGAGAGCAGAAGTTGGAGACTGCAGTACAGAAGGACTCTTGCAAAGAGCAGAGTTTGGAGTCTAGGGTACAAAAGGACTTTTTCAGAGAGCAGATGTTGAATACTGTTTTTCAGAAGGACTGTGGCAGAGAGCAGAAGTTGAAGAATGGGTTGCAGAAGGACTTTTTCAGAGAGCAGAGGTTTGAGACTGAGGTTCAGATAAACGGTCAAAGAAAGCAGAGGTTGGAGACTGGCGTGCAAAAGGACCTTTACAGAGAGCAGAGTTTGGAGACTGCGGTACAGAAGGACTGTTACGGAGAGCAGAGTTTGGAGACTGGGGAGCATAAGGAGTGTTGCAGAGTAAAGAGGTTGGAGACTGGGGTGCAGCAGGACCGTTGCAGAAAGCTGAGGTTAGAGACTGGCATGGAGAAGGAATATTACAGAGAGCAGAGTTTGAAAACTGGGGTCAGAAGGATATTTTAGGGAGAAGAGGTTGGAGACTGGGGTGCAGAAGGATCATTGCAGAGAGAAGAGTTTGGACACTGGGGTTCAGAAGGACTGTTGCAGATAGCAGATTTTAAAGACTGAAGTGCAGAAGGACTGTTTAGAGAGCAGATGTTGGAGACTGGGGTGCAGAAGGACTCTTTCAGAGAGCAGAGATTGAAGACTGAGGTGGAGAAGGACTGTTACACAGAACAGAGTTTAGAGACTGGGGTGCAGAAGGACTGTTACTGAGATAAGAGTTTGAAGACTGCCGTACAGAAGGACTGTTACAGAGAGTAGAGGGTGGCGACTGGGGTGCAGAAGGAGTGTTGCAAAGAACAGAGTTTGGAGACTGAGGTGCAGAAAAACTGTTACAGAGAGCAGAGTTTTTAGACAAGGTTGCAGAAGGATCTTACGGAGAGCAGAGATTGTAGACTGAGGTGCAGCAGGACTGTTACAGAGAGCAGATGTTGGAGACGGGTGCAGAAGGATTGTTATACCGAACAGACTTTAGAGACTGGGGTGCAGAAGGCCTGTTATGGAGAGGAAAGTTGGGAGAAGGCGTGCAGAAGGACTGTTACAGAGGGAAGAGTTTGGAGTCTGGGTTGCAAAAGGTACTTACAGAGAGCAGTTTTTGGAGAGTGAGATGCAGAGGGACTGTTACAGAGAGTAGATGTTGGAGACTGAGGCACAGAAATATTGTTAGAGAGAGCAGGGATTGGAGACTGGAGTGCAGAAGGACTGTTTCAGATACCAGAGTTTGGAGACTGGGGTGTAGAAAGACTTTTGCCGGAACCAGGAGTTGGAATCTGGGGTGCTGAAGGAGTATTGAAGAGAGCAGATGTATGATACTGAGATGCGGAAGGACTGTTACAAAGAGCAGAGGCTTGTGACTGGGGTGCAGAAGGACTGAAACAGAGAGCAGATTTCGAGACTGGGGTGTAGAAGGCCTGTTACAGAGAGCAGAGGTTGGAGACTGGGGTGCAGAAGGGCTGTTAGAGAGAGCAGAGTTTGGAGACTTGGTTGCAGAAAGATATTACATAGAGCAGAGTTTGGAGACTGAGGTGCAGAAGGACTGTTACAGAGAGCAGAGTTTGGAGACTGGGGTGCAGAAGGATCGTTGGAGACAGCAGAGTTTCCGGACTGAGGTGCAGAAGGACTGTTGCAGAGATCAGATGTTGGAGACTTGGGTGCAGAAAGACTGATGCAGAGAGCAGATGCTGGAGACTTGGATGCAGAAGGATCAATGCACAGAGCAGTGGTTGGACACTGGGGTGCAGAAGGACTGTTACAGAGAGCAAAGGTTGAAGACTGAGGTGAAGAAGGACTGTTACAGAGAGCATATTTGGGAGACAGCGGTGCAGATCTGATACAGAGCAGAAGTTGGAGACTGAGGTACAGAAGAACTGTTACAGAGAGCAGAGGTTGGAGACTCGGGTGCAGAAGGATTATGGAAGAGAGCAGAGTTTTCAGATTGAGGTACAGAAGAACTGTTGCAGAGAGCAGATGTTGGAGATTGGGGTGCAAAGGACTGTTGAAGCTAGCAGAGTTTTGAGACTGGGGTGCAGAGGGATCGTTGCAGAGAGCATAGGTTGGAGACTGGGGTGCAGAAGGACTGATACAGAGAGCAGAGTTTAGAAACTGGGGTGCAGAAGGTTTTTTACAGAGAGAAGAGTGTGGAGACTGGGTTGCAGAAGGATCTTACATAGAGCAGAGGTTGTAGACTGAGGTGTAGAAGCACTGTAACAGAGAGTAGAGGTTGGAGACTCAGGTTTAGAAAGACCATTGCAGAGAGCAGAGGTTGTAGACAGAGGTGCAGAAAGCTTGTTAGAGAGAGCAGAGGTTGGAGACTGGGATCTAGAAGGACTGTAGCAGAGAGCAAAGGTTGGAGACTAAGGTGCAGAGGGACAGTTACACAGAGCACATGTTGGAGACTGGGGTGCAGAAAGACTGATACAGAAAGCAGAGGTTGGAGACTCGGGTGTAGAAGTACCCTTACAGAGAGCAGATATTGGAGAATGCAGTACAGAAGGACTGTTATAGAGAGCAGAGGTTGGAGACTGGGGTCCAAAAGGAGTGTTGCAGAGATCAGAGGATGGAGACTGGGTGCACTAGGAGTGTTGCAGAGAGCAGAGGTTGCAGACTGACTTGCAGAAGGACTGTTACAGAGGGAAGAGTTTTGAGACTGTGGTGCAAAACGACAGATACAGGAAGCAGTGGTTGGATACTGGGGTGCATAAGGACCCTCATGGAGAACAGAGGTTCGAGACTGCGGTAGAACAGGATGGTTACAGAGAGCAGAGTTTGGAGACTGGGGTGCAAAATAACTGATATAGAGATCAGAGGTTGGAGACAGGGGTGCTTAAGGATCGTTGGGGTGACAAGAGTATTCAGACTGGTGTGTAGAAGGACTGTTCCAGAGAGCAGAGTTTGGAGACTGGGGTGTAGAAGGACTGTTTCAGGGAGCAGATGTTAGAGACTTGGGTGCAGAACGACTGTTGCATAGAGCAGAGTTTGGAGACTGAGGTACAGAAGGACTGTAAAAGAGAGCAGAGGTTAGAGACTGGGGTGCAGAAGGATTATTGCAGAGAGCAGATTTGGAGACTGGGATTCAGAAAGACTGTTTCAGGGAGCAGAGGTTTGAGACTAGGGTGCAGAAGGATCATTGCAGAAAGCAGAGGTTGGAGACTTGGGTGCAGAATGATCGTTGGTGCGAGCAGAGTATGGAGACAGGGGTGTAGAAGGACTGCTGCAGAGAACAGAGGTTGGAGTCTGAGGTGCCGAAGGACCATTGCAGAAAGCAGAGGTAGGAGACTGGGTTTCAGAAGGATCCTACAGAGAGCAGAGTTTGGACACTGAGGTGCAGAATTACTGTTGCAGGGAGCAGAGGTTGGAGATTCGGGCACAGAAGAACTTTTGCAGAGAACAGAGGTTGGATTCTGAGGTGCAGAAGGAGTTTTACAGAGAGCAGAGTTTAGAGACTGGTGTGTAGAATGACTGACACATAAAGCAGAGCTTGGAGACTCTCGTGTAGAAGGACTGTTACAGAGAGCAGAGGTTGGAGACTGGGTTGGAGAAGTACCTTTACAGAGAACACAGGTTGAAGACTGTGGTACAGAAGAACTGTTGTTGAGAACAAGGTTGGAGACTCGGGTGCAGAGGGACATTACAGAGAGCAGTGGTTAAAGACTGAAGTACAAAAGGACTGTTACAAAGAGCAGAGGTTGGAGACTGGGGTGGAGAAGAACTGTTGAAGAGAGCAGATATTGCAGAGTGAGGTGCAGAAAGACTGTTACAGAGAGCAGAGTTTGGATACTGTGGTGCAGAAGGACTGATACAGAACGCAGAGGTTGGAGACTGGGGTGAAAAAGGACCCTTACAGAGAACAGAGGTTGAAGTCTGCTGTAGAGAAGAAGTGTTTTGAAAACAAGGTTAGAGACTGGGGTGCAGAGGGACAATTGCAGACAGCAGAGGTTGGAGACTGGGGTACAGAATGATCTTACAGAGAGCAGAATTTGGAGATTGGGTTGCAGAAAGACTGTTGCAGAATAGACGTTGGAGACTGGGGTGCAGAAGGATCATTGAAGAAAATAGATATGGAGACTGGGGTATAGAAGGACTGTTCAAGAGAGCAGAGGTTGGAGACTGGGGTGCAGAAGGACTTTTGCAGAGAGCAGTTGTTGAAGACTGAGGTGCAGAAGGACTGTTTCAGAGAGCAGAGTTTGGAGACTGGGGTGCAGAAGGACTGATACCGAAAGCACAGATGGGAGACTGGGGTCAAGAAGGACCGTTACAGAGAGCAGAGGTAAGAGACTGTGGTACAGAAAGACTTTACAGAGAGCAGATTTTTAAGACTGTGGTACAGAAGGGCTGTTGCAGAGAACAGAAGTTGGAAACTGGGGTGAATAAGGATCGTTGCTGAGAGCAGAGCTTGGAGATTGATGTGCAGAAGGATTGTTACAGAGAGTAGAGTTTGGAGACTTGGGTGCAGAAGGATCTTTCAGAGAGCTGAGGTTGGGGACTGGGGTACAGAAGCACTGTTGCAGAGAGCAGACTTTGTAGACTTGGGTGCATAAGGATCGTTGCAGAGAGAAGAGGGTGGAGACTGAGGTGCAGAAGGACTGTTACAGAGAGCAGATTTCGGAGTCTGGGGTTCAAGACTGATACAGAAATCAGATGTTGGAGCCTGGGTGCAGAATGATTGTTGCAGACAGCAGAGGTTGGAGACTGGGTTGCAGAAGGACTGTTCCAGAGAGCAGAATTTGGAGCCTTAGGTGCAGAAGGACTGTTACAGAGAGCAGAGGTTGGAGACTGGGATGCAGAAGGACTGTTGCAGAGAACAGAGGTTGAAGACTGGGGTGCAGAAGGATCGTCGAAGAGAGCAGAGTTTTCAGACTGAGGTGCAGAAGGACAAATGCAGAGATCAGTTGTTGGAGACTGGGGTGCAGAAGGGCTGTTGCAGAGAGGAGAGGTTAGAGACTTGTGTACAGAAGGACGGTTTGAGAGATGAGATGTTGGAGACAGGGGTGCAGAACGCCTGTTACACAGAGCAGAGTTTGGAGAAGGGGTGCAGAAGGACTGTTACAGAGAGCAGATATTAGAGATTGGTTTGCAAAAGTATCTTACAGAGATTAGAGTTTGGAGGCTGAGATGCAGAAGGACTGTTACAGAGAGTAGACGTTGGATACTGAGGTGCAGTAGGACAATTGCAGAGAGCAGAGGTTGAAGACTGAGGTGCAGAAGGACTGTTACAGAGAGCAGAGGTTGGAGAGTGAGGTGCAGAAGGACTGATACAGAAATTAGAGTTTGGAGACTGGGGTACAGAAGAACCATTACAGAGAGCAGAGGTTGGGGATTGCGGTGCAGAAGAACTGTTACAGAGAGCAGAGTTTAGAGACTGGGGTGCAGAAGGACTTTTGCAGAGAACAGAGGTTGGCGACTGAGGTGCAGAAGGGCTGCTACAGGGAGCAGAGTTTGGAGACTAGGATGCAGAAGGACTGTTGCAAAGAACAGAGTTTGGAGACTGGGTTACAGAAGGACCGTTGCACAGAGCAGGTGTTGGAGATTTGGATGCAGAAGGCCTGTTAAAGAGAGAAAAGTTTGGAGACTGGGCTGCATAAGGACTGTTACAGAAAGCAGAGTTTGGAGACTGGGTATTGAAGGATCTTACAGAGAGCATAGGTTGGAGACTGGCGTGCAGAAGGACTGTTACAGAGAGTAGAGTTTGGATACTTGGGTGAAGAAGAATCTTTCAGAGAGCTGAGGTTGGGGACTGGGGTACAGAAGCACTGTTGCAGAGAGCAGAGATTGAATACTTGGGTTCAGAAGGATCATTGCAGAGAGAAGAGGGTGGAGTCTGTGGTTTAGAAGGATCGTTGCAGAGAGCAGAGGTAGGAGACTGAGGTGCAGAAGGACTGTTACAGAGAGCAGATTTTGTGGACTGGGGTGCAAGACTGATACATAAATCAGATGTTGGAGCCTGGGGTGCAGAATGATTGTTGCAGAGAGAAGAGGTTGGAGTCTGTGGTTTAGAAGGATCGTGGCAGGGAGGAGAGGTTGGAGACTGGGGTGCAGAAGGACTGATGCAGAGAGCAGAATTTGGATACTTAGGTGCAGAAGGCCTGTTAAAGAGAGAAAAGGTTGGAGACTGGGATGCATAAAAACTGTTACAGGAAACAGAGTTTGGAGACTTGGTAGTAGAAGGATCTTACAGAGAGCAGAGGTTGAAGAATGACGTGCAGAAGGAGTGTTACATAGACAGAGTTTGGAGACTGGCTTGCAGAAGGATCGTTGCAGAGAGCAGAATCTTCAGACTGAGGTGCAGAAGGAGTATTTCAGACAGCTGATGTTGGAGACTGGGGTTCAGAAAGACTGTTGCAGAGAGGAGAGGTTGGACACTTGGGTGCAGAAGGATCATACCAGAGAGCAGAGGTTGTAGACTGGGGTGCACAAGGCCTGTTACAGAGAGTAGAATTTGGAGAACGGGTGCAGTAGGACTGTTATAGAGAGCAGAGTTTGGGATTGGGTTGCAGAAGGATCTTACAGACAGCAGATATTGGAGACTGAGGTGCAAAAGGACTGTTACTGAGAGTAGAGGCTGGAGACTGAAGTGCAGAAAGACCAATGCAGAGAGCAGAGTCTGGAGACTGAGGTGCAGAAGGACTGTTGAAGAGCAGAGGTTGGAGACTTGGGTGTAGAAGGACTGTTGCAGAGAGCAGAGGTTGTAGATTGGGGTGCAGTAGGTCTGTTGCAAAGAGCAGAATTCAAGACTGAAGTTCATAAGTGCTGTTACAGAGAGCCGAGGTTGGAGAATTGAGTGCAGAAAGACTGATACAGAAAGCAGAGTTTGGAGTCTGGGGTGAAAGAGGACAGTTACAGAGAGCAGAGGTTGGAGACTGCAGTACAGAAGGACTGTTACACAGAGCAGACGTTGGAGAGTGGGGTGCAGAAGGACAGTTGCAGAGAGCACAGTTTGATACTGGGGTGAAGAAGAAATGTTGCAGAGAGCCGAGATTGGAGTCAGGGGTGCACAAAAACTTTTGCAGAGAGCAGAGGTTGGAGCCTGAGGTGCAGAAGGACAGTTGCAGAGAGCAGAGTTTGGAGAATGTGGAACAGAACGACTGTTACAGAGAGTAGAGGTTGGAGACTGGGGTGCATAAGAAATGTCACAGAGAGTAGAGTTTGGAAACTTTGTTGCAGAAGAATCTTATAGAGACCAGAGGTTTGTAGACTGTGGTGCAGAAGGACTGGTGCAGAGAGCAGACGTTGGAGACTGTGTTGCTGAAGGATCATTGCAGAGAGTAGATGTTGGAGACTTGGGTGTAGAAGGACTGTTGCAGAGAGCAGAGGTCTGAGACTGGGGTGAAGAAGGTCTGTTGAAGAGAGCAGAGGTTGGAGACTGAGGTGCAGAAGGACTGTTACAGAGAGCAGAGGTTGGAAACTGGGGTGCAGAAGAACTGATACAGAAAGCAGAGTGTGGAGACTGGGGTGCAGAAGGACTTTTGCAAAGAGCAGAGGTTAGAGACTGGGGTGGAGAAGGAATGTTGTAGAGAGCAGATGTAGGAGACTGAGGTGCTGAAGGACTGTTACAGAGAGCAGAGGTTGAAGCCTGGGTGCAGAAGGACTCATACAGAAAGCAGAGGTTGGAGACTGGATTGCAGAAGGACCTTTACAGTGAGAAGAATTTGGAAAACTGCAGTACAGAAGGACTGTAACAAAGAGTAGAGTTTGGATACTAGGGTGCAGAAGGACTGTTGGAGAGATCAGATGTTGGAGACTGGGGTTCAGAAGGACTGTTGCAGAGAGAAGGTTGGAAAGTGGGGTGCAGAAAAACTGTTTCAAAGAGGAGAGTTCCGAGATTGGCGTTCAGAGACTGTTGCAGAGAGCAGATGTTGGAAACTGGGGTGGAGAAAGACTTTTGCAGAGAGAAGAATTTGGAGACTGAGGTGCAGAAGGACTGATACAGAGAGCAAAGGTTAGAGACTTGAGTGCAGAAGGAGTGATACAGAAAGTAGAGGTTGGAGACTGCGGTGCAGAAGTACTGTTACAGAGAGTAGAGGTTGGAGACTGGGGTGCAGAAGGGCTGTTGCAGAGAGAAGAGGTTGCAGAGTGAGGTGCATAAGGACTGTAACTGAGAGCAGAATTTGGAGACAGTAGTGCAGAAGGACTGATACAGAAAGGAGAGGTTGGAGACTGGGGTGAAGAAGGACCCTTACAGAGAACAGAGGTTGAAGACTGTGGTACAGAAGAACTGTCTTGGAGAACAGATTTTGGAGACTGGGGTGCAGAAAGACAGTTGCACATTGCAGAGGTTGGAGATTTGGGTGTAGAAGGCCTGTTAAAAGAGAAAAAGTTTGGAGACTGGGGTGCACAAGGACTGTTACAGTGAGCAGAGTTTGGAGACTGGGTAGTAGAAGGGATCTTACAGAGAGCAGAGGTTTGAGTCTGACGTTCAGAAGAAGTGTTACATAGAACAGAGTTTGGAGACTGGGGTGCAGAAGGATCGTTGCAGAGAGCAGAGTATTCAGACTGAGGTGCAGAAGGACTATTGCAGACAGCTGATGTTCAAGACTGGGGTGCAGAAAGACTGTTGCAGAGAGAAGAGTTTGTAGACTTGGGTGCAGAATGATCATTCCAGAGAGCAGAGATTGTAGACTGGGGTGCAGAACGCCTGTTACAGATTGCAGAATTTGGAGAAGGGGTGCAGTAGGACTGTTACAGAGAGCAGAGTTTGGGGATTGTTTTGCAAAAGGATCTTACAAACAGCAGAGTTTGGAGACTGAGGTGCAGAAGGACTGTTACAGAGAGTAGAGGTTGGAGACTGAGGTGCAGAAAGACCAATGCAGAGAGCAGAGTTTGGAGACAGAGGTACAGAAGGACTGTTGAAGAGAAAAGGTTGGAGACTTGGGTGTAGAAGGACTGTTGCAGAGAGCAGAGGTTGTAGTTTTTGGTGCAGAAGGACTGTTGCAGAGAGCAGAATTTGAAGACTGAGGTTCATAAAGACTGTTACAGAGAGCAGAGGTTTGAGACTTGAGTGCAGAACGACTGATACAGAAAGAAGAGGTTAGAGTCTGGGGTGCAAGAGGACAGTTACAGAGAGCAGAGTTTGGAGACTGCAGTACAGAAGGACTGTTACAAAGAGCAGATGTTGGAGAGTGTGGTGCAGAAGGACAGTTACAAAGAGCACAGATTTGAGACTGTGGTGAAGAAGAAATGTTGCAGAGAGCAGAGGTTGGACACTGGGGTGCAGAAGGTCTCTTGCAGAGATCAGATTTTAGAGACTGGTGTGCAGATGGACCCTTACAGAGAACAGAGGTTGGATACTGTGGTACAGAAGGACTGTTACAGGGATCAGAGGTTGGAGACTAGGGTGCAGAATAACTGTTGTAGAGAACAGAGTTTAGAGACCGGGGTGCAGAAGGACTGAAACAGAAAGCAGAGTTTGGAGACTGGAGTGCAGAAAAACCGTTACAAAAAGCAGAGGTTTGAGACTGAAGTACAGATGGACGGTTACAGAGAGCAGAGGTTGGAGACTGGGGTTTAAAAAAGACTGTTGTAGAGAGCAGATTTTGGAGACTGGGGTGCAGACGGACTGTTGCAGAGAGCAGAGGTTGCAGAATGAGGTGCAGAAGGACTGTTACAGAGAGCAGAATTTGGAGACTGTGGTTAGAAGGACTGATACAGAAAGCAGAGGTTGGAGAATGTGGTGCAGAAGGAACCTTATAGAGAACAGAGGTTGAAGTCTGCGGTACAGAAGAACTGATGTAGAGAACAAGGTTGAAGACTGGGGTGCAGAGCGACCATTCCAGAGAGTAGACGTTGGAGACTGAGGTGCCGAAGGATTGTTGCAGAGAGCAGACGTTAGAGACTGGTGTGCAGAAGGATTTTACAGGGAGCAAAGTTTGGAGACTGAGGTGCAGAAGGACTGTTGCAGAAAGCACATGTTGTAGACTGGGGTCCAGAAACACTGTGCAGAGTGCAGTGATTGGAGACTGGTGTGCAGAAGGACTGTTGCAGAGAGCAGAGGTTGGAGACTGGGATGCAGAAGGACTGTTACAGATAGCAGAGGTAGAAGCCTGGGGTGAAGAAGGATCGTTGCAGAGAGCAGAGTTTGGAGACTGGGGTGCAGAAGGACTTTTACAGAGAGCAAACTTTGAAGACTGGGGTGCAGAAGAATCCTTGCAGAGAGCAGAGTTTGGAGACTGGGGTGTAGAAGGATCGTTAAAGAAAGCAGATTTTGAAGATTGTAAATGCAGAAGGACTTTTACAGAGAGCAGAGTTGGAAGACGGGGGTGCAGTAGGACATTTACAGAGAGAACATGTTGGAGACTGATGTGCAGAAAAACTGTTGCAGAGAGCAAAGTTTGGAGACTGGGGTTCAGAAGGACTCTTGCAGAGAGCAGGGGTTTTACACTGGGGTGCAGAATAACTGATACGGAAAGTAGAGTTTGGAGACTTGGGTGCAGAAGGACTGTTAAGAGAGCAGAGTTGTAGCCTGGGGTGCAGAATGACTGCTGCAGAGAACAGAGGTTGGATACTGGGGTGCAAAAGGGCCATTGCAGAGTGTGAGGTTTGAGATTGAGGTGCAGAATGACTGTTACAGAGAGCAAAATTTGGAAAACGTGGTGCAGAAGGATCTTACAGAGAGCAGAGTTTGGAGACTGGGGTGCAGAAGGACTGTTGCAGAAAGAAGAGGTTGAAGACTGGGGTGCAGAAGGCCTGTTACAGAGAGCAGACTTTCGAGACTGAGTTGCAGAAGACCTGTTACAGAGAGCAGATTTTGGAGACTTGGGTGCAGAAGGATTGTTACAGATAGAACAGTTTGGAGACTGGGGTTTAGAAGGATTGTTGCAGATAGCAGAGGTTTCAGACTGAGGCTTAGAAGGTCTGTTACCTAGAGCAGAGGTTAGATTCTGATGTGCAGAAGAACTGTTTCAGAAAGCAGAGGTTGGCAATTTGTGTGCAGAAGGACCTTTATAGAGAGTAGAGGTTGGAGACTGCAGTGCAGAAGGCCTGTTACAGAGAGCATTGGTTGGAGACTGAAGTGCAGAAGGATCATTACAGAAAGCAGAGGTTGGATACTGACTGTTACACAGAGCAGAGGTTGAAGATTGAGTTGCAAAAAGATTTTTACAAAGAGCAAAGATTAGACACTGAGGTGCAGAAGGACTGTTACAGAGAGCAGAGTTTGAAGACTGGGGTGCAGAAGTATTATTGCAGAGAACAGAGGTTGGAGACTGAGGTGCAGAAGGATCTTACAGAGAGCAGAGGTTAGAGACTGGGGTGCAGAAGGACAGTTACAGAGAGCATAGATTTGAGACTGGGGTGCAGAAAGACTGTTACAGAGAGCAGAGTTTGGAGACGGGGTTTCAGAAAGACTGATGCACAAAGCCGAGTTTAGAGACTGGGGTGCGGAAGGACCGTTAGAGAGAGCAGAGTTTAGAGATTGAGGTATAAAAGGACTGTTACATAGAGCAGAGTTTGGAGACTGGGTTTAAGAAAGACTGTTGCAGAGAACAGAGACTGGGGTGCAGAATGATCTTTTCAGAGAGAAGAGGTTGGAGACTTGGATGAAGAAGGCCTGTTACAAAGAGCAGAGGTTGGAGACTGGGGTGCTGAAGGCCTGTTACAGACAGCAGAGGTTGGAGACTGGGGTGCAGAAGGACTGTTACAGATAGCACAGTTTGTAGACTGGTGTGCAGAAGGATATTATAGAGAGCAGAGTTTGGAGACTGAGTTGCAGAAGGACTTTTTCAGAGAGCACAGTTTGGAGACTTGGTTGCAGAATGATTGTTGCAGAGAGCAGAGTTTTCAGACTTAGGTGCAGAAGGACTGTTGCAGAGAGCAGATTTTCGAGAGTGCGGTACAGAAGGACTCTTTCAGAGAGCAGAACTTGGAGACTGGGGTGCAGAAGTTTTCTTGCAGGGAGCAGAGGTTGGAGACTGGGGTGCAGAAGGCCTGTTACAGATATCACAGTTTGGAGACTGGTTTGCAGAAGGATATTATACAGAGCAGAGTTTGGAGACTGAGGTGCAGAAGGATTGTTACAGAGAGCAGAGTTTGGAGACTGGGTTGCCGAATGATTGTTGCAGAGAGCAGAGTTTTCAGACTTAGGTTCAGAAGGACTGTTGCAGAGAGCAGATGTTCGAGAGTTGAGTGCAGAAGGACTCTTTCAGAGAGCAGAACTTGGAGACTGGGGTGCAGAAGTTTTCTTGCAGGGAGCAGAGGTTGGAGACTGGGGTGCAGAAGGCCTGTTACAGATATCTCAGTTTGGAGACTGGTGTGCAAAAGGATATTATAGACAGCAGAGTTTGGAGACTGAGGTGTAGAAGGACTGTTACAGAGAGCAGAGGTTAGAGACTGGGGTGCAGAATGATTGTTGCAGAGAGCAGAGTTTTCAGACTGAGGTGCAGAAGGACTGTTACAGAGAGCAGATGTTCGAGACTGGGGTGCAGAATGAGTGTTTCGGAGAGCAGAACTTGGAGACTGGGGTGGAGAAGGATTGTTGCAGAAAACAGAGGTTGTAGATTGAGGTGCAGATGGACTGTTATAGAGAGCAGAGGTTTAAGACTGTGGTGCAGAAGGCCTGGTAAAGAGAGCAGAGCTTTGACACTGTGGTGCAGAATGATTTCTGATAGCTGGTTAGCCTCCTCCTGGACACCTTCTTTTCCGCACAGTCCATCAGGCCCTCTCTCCTCAGCCTGCTCTCTTTTGGCTTTGTGAGCACCTGTGACTTCCACAGTCACTCTAAGCCATGACTCCCAGACCTATCTCCTGGGAACCTGTCCCGCTGCCTCCTGGAATCTTCTTGGGGAGACCCCGCAGGTACCCAGACTCCAGGCCCAACCTCTTTCTCTCTTTTCCTCTCCCCAGACACGCACCTTCTCAGTTTTTTTTTTATGTTTTAATGAGTGATCCCACTGCCACTCAGCTACCCCACAGACCAGGTGCCCTCTTGTGTCCTCATCACCAGGACTTTAATGTGCTCCACCAAGGGCTCCTCTTCAGAGCTTTTCCCCAAGCTCCAAATGTCACATCTTCAGTTACCAGATATTTCCTTTTAATCTTGTTTTGGCACCCGATTACTCTCCCAGATTACATGAAGGTATTCTAACCAAAGCACATGGACTGTAGAGACTATTATTGTTTAGAAATAAGGTATCCCCCCACCAAAAGTTCAGGGTCAGCCACAGTAGCAGTGTTCAGAGGTGAAATGATTAGACTGTGAGACTTGTGACCTAATCTGTGGATCCATCCATTTTGTGGGTTTATTATCTGAAAGGCCCAGTGTACTGAGAGGAGTGTGGGCAGGTGGAGTGTGGCCGGGGACATGCCCTGGGGAATCACATCTTGTCCCCTGTGAACTGTCTCCTTCTGTCCCCTCCCCCGCCCCAACCTTCTGGCTGCCATTAGCTAGGGATGCTTCCCCCCTTGTTCCCTTCCACCTGGGCGTCCCACGTCATCTCAGCCCCGCAGCAATGGGTCAGCTGGCCCCAGACCAAACCTCCAAGTCAAAAGGCCAGAGTGCATCTCCCCCTCCGGGTTGTTCTGGTCAGGCCTGTGGTAACTGTGGCAACCATGGACTGACCCAGGGAGTAGGTGTTATGAGTGGATTGGACCCACAATCGTTTCCTAAATCCACAGATTCTGTCATTTTCATAGCTCAAGCCATTTTCTTCTGGATGCCCTGTTTGCAGCCTGCCCTCACCTAGAATGTGGTCTACTAGTGATTATTGAGATTGTCAAGCCGTCCTGGTCCTGCCCATTTACACACCACAGCTAGCTCCTAGGCAGCCAGAACTGACTCTAGGAGATAGGTGAGGATGTAGAACTTTGGTCTGATGGACACCTGGGTCAAGGTCCACTCTATTATTTTTAAAGACCACACACAGGAGGGCATGTTTCAGCAGTCCTTGACATGTGTTAATGAGAAATCAGACTCACAATGATTTTTGTGATTCTCTCCCAGGCTCCAATAACCACTGCTCTATTCCCTACTTCTCTGAGATCAACATTTTAGCTTCCACAAAGAAGTGAAAAACTGCTATTTCTCTTTATGTGTCTGGCTTATTTCACTTAATATAATTTCTCCATGAGCTAGTTTTAAATAGAAACTGCACAACAAATTCGTTTGATGTCAGATTTGAATTTTATTCTGAAGAGATAATTCTAAGTGGTCACATATGTTTATGTAAAAAAATGTTCATTAAAATATTTATAGGACTGGAGATGATCTGAATGTTTACCCAAAGGGGAGAGACTAAGTTTATTTAAGAGAGATGTAAGTTTATTGATCATCCCAATAGATGGAGAGAAAGCATTTAACAAAATATAGCAACCCTACATATCAAAACAGTAGAAACACTAGGGAAAGAAGGAACTTTGTAGAAAGAATTGTAAAAACTATCTATGGCTAAACCCAAGGCAGCATCATTCTATGTGGAGAAAGGTTGAAAGCATTCACTCTAAAAACTGGAAGAAGACAGGGTGACACCTCTTTCACCACTTCTATTCAACTTCATCCTTGAAATTGCCAGAGCCATTGGACAAAAGAAAGAAATTAAAGGTATACAAATAGGTCAAGAAGAATTCAAATCTCACTCTTTGCTGATAGGATCATGTCATCTTCTTAAATTTTTTTTAAGAGCATAATAGTTATACATAGGAGTTGGGTGATTTGGAAAGTTCCTACGTGCATGGAATCTGATTTACTCCTTTCAGTCCCAACCCCCATCTCCTCATCCCCTTCCCGCCTCCATTCTCCTTTCTCTACTGATCTTTCTTTGGGTCATTTATCAGTTAATTTCTAACTGGTGCTTTCTACATATACATACAGGTGCAGTTCCCTGTGGTAGACTTTCATGTGCACATACATGATCTGCTAAGACCTTTCACATTTCCTCCCTTCCCAAACCTCTCTGCCCTCTCATTCTCCTTCTACTCCACTGATCTTCCCTGTATACTTAAGATAGCAAGTCCAACCCCACTTCATCAACTTCTTTCCTCTATTTTGCTCTCGCCCTGATAATTTCAGCATTTACAGGAATAGTTAACTTCTGCCTTTCCAAACACAGAGATCAAGATTGATGTTAAAATGAGAAACACTCTACATTGGAAAACACTGAAGACAACACCGACTGCTTCTGCAGATGATGACTATGCTTTGAAAAATTTTTTCTTAACAGTTGGAATGAAAATGAACTTCTCCAAATATCCTAGTGTTTACATAAAAGGACAAACAGGAGTCAGAGATTACTGAGACAGTGAGAGACTGCTTCGCACCATGATGAGGTCGAGGTGGCTTTCTGTTGGCTTTCTAGCAATTCTCTGGTTACTCTCACCCCACCATCACCCCTGCAAATGTGGCGGCTCCATGGGTCTGATCTCCAGAGACCAGTCCCACAGGTTATCAGTCTCCAGGGCTGCTTCTCATTCGATATTATATGCCACGTTGCTGCAGATTAACCAAGTCTGTTTGGGGTGCTCTCAGTCCATTCTCACCATGGTCTCTTTTTCTCTGTTTTGTAGCTATGACAACATTGGAAATGAGCAATCAATCATTTGTCACTGAATTCATCTTCTTGGGATTTTCCAACCACTCCAACCTACAGGGATAGTTCTTCCTGCTCTTTCTGGTCATTTACCTGACCACTCTCCTGGGGAACATGCCCATAATAGTGACCATCAGGGTCAGTCCAGCTCTCCACATTCCAATGTACTTTTCCTCAGCAATTTGAGCTTTTTCGATATCTGCTACACATCCACCACCCTTCCAGTACTGCTGGTGAACTTCTTCTGGGAGAAGAAGGCCATTTCTTATGAGGGCTGCCTTTCCCAGACCTTTTTCTTGGTGACAAGTGCTGGCACAGAAGGCGTCTTACTGGCTGTGTGGCCAGTATGACTGCTATGTGGCCACCTGCCATCCTCCTCAGTACCCAGTCATCATGAGTTTGAAGGTCTGTGTTAGCCTGGTGAATGGTCCTGGCTGTGTAGGCTGGTGAATTTGGTCACACACAGGGTGTTGGCCATCACACTCACCCTTTGTGGGCCCCACCAGATCAGCTACTTTCTCTGTGACACCCCATTGCTCCTGAAGCTCTCCTGCTCAGACACCTCTGTCAACGAGTCTGCACTCCACGTTTCAGTGCCACTATGGGCCTGAGCCCCTGCCTCTTCTCTGCAGGCTCCTCCGCACTCATCATGGAGCCATCCTGAGGATTCCCTCTGCCCAGGGCAGAAGGAAGGCATTCTCCACCTGTGCATCCCCCCTCACTGTCATAGTGGTCTTCTGTGGAACAGCCAACTTCCACTATGATAGGCCCAAAAAAGACTGGACACGGACACCCTGGTCTCTGTGCTCTTCTGTGTGGTGACCCCTATGTTGAAGCCCATCATTCACAGCCTGAGAAGCAACGAGGTCCAGAGTGCCCTGAGAAAGCTTGCTGGGAGACAGACTCCATAGTGAGATTAGAACTAGATGATGGATTCATTCTAGAAATGTCTTAGTTGTAGAAATATGTGAACTCTTCAGCAGGAATTACAAGAGCGCTTTCTTTATACACAGTGTCTCATGACCACTGTGGTGCCCCTCCAACCAGGGGAAGCACACTGTGCTAAGTATGTGACACATTGTGACCTCACCTGGGTTCTCTAATCCACAGGTATTTCAGAATATTTTTATTACTTTTCTCTCCAAAAAAAGCCTATACCCAAAGCAGTCAATCTCCTTTCCCCCAATATTGCAGCTCTAGCCAACACTAGTGAATGTGAAGTGCTATGTGCAATGTGACTTTGACTTGCATTTTCCTAATGGATCTTGATTCTAAGTTTTAAATAAACACCATTTCTGTGTTTCTACTTCACATGTGGAAAGACCCATGTATACACTCGAATTTCTGTAAATATTTTTAATGAAGTAATACCATATACGCCTTTTGGATCTGTCTTTTTTCTTTTAGGATGTTTGCAATTTTCAGTTATATTGTAGCTTGTATAAGTATTTTAGTTTATTCCTCCTTATTGTGACTGATTTCCATCTTATGAAAATGCCACATTCCTTTGTTCATTTCCCACTGGATAGTAATTATTACTTTGTGTCTGTGTGGGTGTCGTACTGCAGATTGAACCCTGAGCCTCCTGCACACTAAAAAATGTTCTACCACTAAGCCAAAGCCCAACCCTTTTAAAAATTTTGTTTTGAGACCGGGTCTTGCAAATTTGCCCATGTTGTCCCTGAATTTGGGATCCTCCTGCCTCAGCTTCTTGAGTAGCTAGATTACAGACCTGCCTGGTCATTTTCACTTTTTGACTAATATGAATAAGATTTGTATATATAATATGAACATTATATATAATATGAACATTATATGAACATTCATGTACAAATCATTGGTGGATAACTTTTTTATTTATCTTGAGTTTGTAGTTAGGAGTGGAAGAGGTGGATTGTTAACTCCATATTTAACTTTCTGAAGAAGTTCCAGATCATTTTCAGACCAGTGGAACGAGCTTACCTTATTATTAAGAATGGTGAATAAAGCTTCTGATTTCCTCACTCCCTTAACAACACATCATTATCATTCCTTTTATTGTGACGACCCTGGAATGTGTGAAGTTCTTCATCAAATGTGCTTTAGCTTTTCCTTTCCCTGATGGCTAATTATTCTAAGATCTTTTAGGAGTACTGTTAATGTGTCTCTCCTAAGCATGAGGAAAACCCCATTGTATTATGGGAAATTTTAAGTTTTAGAGACTTACATCTTTATCTAATACTTTTATTTTTATTTTTGTGCAGTAAAATACTACAAGACTTTCAAGCTAGTTGTCTTTTCTCCATCTGTGCCTGAAAGAGCTGTTTGATGACTCTTTTTTTTATGATCCTGCTTTTTTTTCAGCAGGATCATAAAATTAAGGAGCACAAAGTCATACAGGGTTTGGTAAGGGATCAGCCCTTAGCAGGAGTGGATCAGCTGAAGATAGTGGGGATGCTTTTAATATTGTGGCTTCTGATATCTGTCTATCTGGCAAAGTATGTAACATGAAGAAAAAACTATATGCCCTGCAAAATCCATCCCAATAAGTGTACACCCACCCTGACCCCTTCTCTCCCTAGCGGGAAGGGAAGGCAGTCTTGAGGTTTCAGCCACCCACAACTTCTTAGCAGAAATCTCACTCTGAACATCGCTCACCCACATCCCAGAAGAGAGAGGACGCTGATCTTCTCGCTGCATGCTGGGAACAGGTCATTGCCAAGACATTAATGAATCCAACTGCGAATTAACTGGTCTCCATTTTTGCAGTTGAACTCAAGCCATTGCCCTTGAGTTGTGTTTGCACACTGAGATGTCCCGGAGCAGCTGCAGAGGAAAAGCTCAATGCATATTCCCAACAGGTCGGGCCCAGACCTCTATAAATGTGCATCACAGGAAAATGAATTGTGAGAGATCAGAGAATTTTGACTCTTTCATTAGGCCACAGATATGCGACAGGCAACTTTCAGAATAACATGTCCGTTTTGTGGTGAATGGAGACCAACAGCCAGTTTTACCAAGAGCTTTCTTTGCAGTCCGGGTGCTAGTATGGAGAGCAGTAAGGGCCACACCAAAACCAGAAATCTATGCCTCTCTGTGAGAGTTGCTGGTAAGTAGTTTATTTACCATCACAATTTTCAAAAACACTATCCCAGAATCAGGATATACTTACACCTTAAAAACATATTACAGAATATTGTACATATTTTCATTACCATTTTGATGGCATTTATTTAATGACCTATCATAGCACTTTTTCTATGTGTTTCTAAGTTTCCACAATTCTACTTGTATTGCCGAGGAGAAATAACTTCAGAGGTTACAACAAAACATGAGGGATTTAGCATGATGCCTCCAGCACTGGAAGAAAACCCAAAACATAACCAGAAACCCTGGGATGCCTAAATTCCTTAAGTGAGATGATGTGTGTGGAAAATTACTTATGGTAAACAATAGATAATGCTAAGTGTTAATCCTCTGCTTTTGATGAGCAGGACAGAACGGAATAATGTTTAGGGAGAAAGTATAGGGACACATTTTCATTATGATACAATATAGCATAACAATAGACCTACCAAAATATCTGTTTAAATAAAAATCATTATTGTAGAAGAAGTTATGGTTAGAAACGTATTCATTCACTAACTAGGGGTTTTCATCTTTATCTTACAACACATTGATGCTTGGCGAAGGGAGTTGCAAGCAATTTATTAACTGTAATAAATCCCTGAAGCTTGTGAGTAATCTATTTCATACACAACACCCCTCCTTTAGAAATATTATATTTTGGGGTCACTCATAAGTGACTTCATTCTCGGTCACCTGACATTGAGATGACTGATTGGGAAAGAAGGATGGAGAGTTGCTTTTTCTGTGGGAACTGAGCCCATGGTCTCCATAAGGGATATGTTTAGGAGACAGGAGACACTGAGTTCCTCAGAATCCGCTGGGCTATGCTGCCTCACTTATGCCCACAGAGGCTTTATTTTTCTCAGCAAGATATCTGCACCAGAACCACTGAACAGAAATGTCCTCTCGCCTCTGTCAAGTCTCTGTTAGATCCTTTAGGTCCCACAGAGTACCGTCTTTAAAGAATCTTTTAAAAACTCTGCTCCATGGATGTACTTGACAGACCTTCTTCATTCTTCAAATCTTTACTGAGTGCACATTTACACAAGGTGTTGCCCTAGCATTTAGAACACAATTGAGAGGCCCAACTAGGACCTGGAGGAGCGCATATTCAAGATGGAATGAGGGGCTTTGACAAGTATTAAGTGCTCCATTCCCAGAGCTGCCCAAGCAAACACTAAGGGAAAATAATGATAATTTGTAGATTACATAGAATTTTTACCAAGTTTCCTGCACATATTGAGTTCATCTTCCCATTAGATTGTAAGTTGGTTGAAGGACAGTGTCGGAGACCAGCTCCAACAGGGGGTCTCAGGAGACGAATGGATAGTGAGGAGTCGGCGAAAGAGGGGGTAGAGAAACAACACAGACACCAAAGTTAAGGTGTTGATCCCAATCTTTACTTTTGAAGTTGATCATATATACTTTTCATTTTGGCAAACTTACAGTACTTTGTGGTTACAAAACAGGAATCATTATTCAAAAAAACCAAAATATTATGTAGCTACAATTAGAATAGAAGAATATATCTTGGCTTATGCATAAGCAAACATTTGTACTTTCAGTTCGAGATTTGCTTTGAGCTGTTTCTGCTTAGTTAACTTTTTTTTTTCAAAGGAAACAATTAAAATTTTATTATGCCTCACATAATATATTTTTTTATTGGTTGTTCAAAACATTACAGAGCTCAAGACATATCATCTTTCATACATTCGACTCAATTGGGTTTTGAACTCCCCAAATACATAATACAGACTCACTTCTGTTACATACTCACATTTTTACATAATGGCATATTAGTGACTGTTGTATTCTGCTACCTTTCCTATCCCCTACTATCCCCCCTCTTCTCCCCTCCCCTCCCAACATCCCTCTCTACCTCCTCTGCTGTTGTTCAATTCTCTCCCCTTTTTTCCCCCCACCCCCTTGCCCCTCATAACCTCTTATTATTTTGTGTATCACTGAAGGTCTCCTACCATTTCCATATGTTTATGCTTAGTTAACTTTTAATAATAGTTACAAATGTCCCAAACTATTGGCCTATACCTTGACTATTCTTTCTTGACTTACTGACTGGAACCGGTGCCATGGTTACGGCAAGTAGTTGATTTGTTATTACTTTTAATCAAACAAAAGTAAGAGCAGAAACCATTGTGCACAGGAACAAGAACACGTTGCCCAGTACTAAGCACTAATCTATCTTCTTAACATTATTTTTTTTCTCTAGATTTTAATTTAATTTCTCAAAAACTTCCTTGACAGGAATACAGGGAGTTCTTCTTTAGACATTAACAATTTACACTCCACAGCTGAATCATTGCATTTAGAGCAAACAGATCTATGCTTTAGAAGTAGTTGCATCAATTGGAAAAGTCATGATTTTTTCTTTATACTTAATGGTTATATGAAAAATCAAAACTATCCTTATTAAAGGAATACAAAAACAAATCAACTCATTTTCAGAAACATACTACACTACTCCAGAGGATGGACGCCTTGTGCCATCCACCTCAGTAGGGCCTTGCCATTGCCTGAGTCAGAAGAGGGGCGCAGCAGGAAAGAGATCAGATCTTATCCTCTTTGGATTTCTTAGTAGATCTGGCTTAGGAATAAATTAGACCCTGTATAGGAACAAAATTGGTTTGAATTGAAACTAACCACTTCCAATAAAAGAAATTTTAAAATCCTAAATGGAAAAGAGAATTTTTTATTTTGAAGAATTTTATAACTAGAAGGCTCTGACATATCGTAAAAGGTAATAATTTGTCTTCCCTTTCCCCTTTATGCTAGAAGAAGCACAGGTGAAATAAAAAGAACTGAAAGAGCTGGCACAGTGGTGCATGCCTGTAACCCAGCAACTCAGGAGGCTGAGGCAGAAGGATAGTGAGTTCAACGACAGCTTCAGCAAAAACAAGGCACCAAGAAACTCAGTGAGACCCTGTCTCTAAATAAAATATAAAATAGAGCTGGGGATGTGGCTCAGTGTTCAAGCTCCTGAGTTCAATCTCCGGTAACTGCCCCCCTACACCCCAGCCCCCAAAAAACAGAACTGAAAGAGATGTTAAATGCTGAATTGAGTGCTGAATCTCCAAGACAGGAGGGAGGATTTTTCCTGGTGAATTTGTTAATATTTTAAACCTACCAGTTAGGGTCAAGGGCATCCCTGCAAGTTAGGTGAAAGAGCCCCGCCTCCCCCAAAATGTGTCCTTGGACCAGCATCACTGGGAACACTTGGAACTCACTGACTGAGGCCAACTGTTCTGCACAATGACCTCTGATCTTTCCCTTGCACCCACACCACGAGGAAGGATATTAGGACAACTCTGGGCCAGGCCAGATAGCTCATAGATTTTACAGTAATAAATTCACATTGCCACAAGCACCTGAAATCATTCAGATATTTTTCTGAATAAATTGACCTTGTAATGTGTGTGTGTGTGTGTGTGTGTGTGTGTGTGTGTGTGTGTGTGTGTGTGTTTTAAGCAATTTACTGGGCAACATGAAAATTGGATTTAAAAATTTTAATCATTGCTTGTGCTATTGAGATCAAATAGGAATCATTGTTTCCCTGATGTGCATAAGGGTTTTCATGATCACACCATTCTTCCTCATTTTGGTCATGACCATTTTTTTTTCGTTTGAGGAAATGAATCCCTATGTTTCGTCAGGAAAACATTTCATTTATTGTAAAACAAAAAAAAAAAAAATTCCTCTTTTAAGACTCTAGACTTATTTATTTTATTTTGTTTATATTTAGATTTTAAAATTAGTTGAGCTTAAATGAAGCACCGACTTTCTATTGAAATTTAAATACTTTAAGCTTCTTAAGGCCCTGAGATTTGGAATTTTAATGAAAGGTGTGTTGGCCTAGTAATCATGACCAATAAATTATTAGAACCAAAGATAAGAATGTCTGGGCATTGAAGATAATAAGACAGTTTACTAATATATGGTATTATCATCAGGTAACAAAGTATCACTAAAAATAATAGTTATTACATGATAAATTTTCTGAGTCAATTTCTTTTTTGTTTCTTAAATCATAATTGTTAATACATATTAAATGTACAAATTAATGTACATTATGCAAATTAAAGGATTTCATTGATGTTTCCCTACTTGCATTAATATATTGTGCATTAATTTCAATTCTTTTTTCTGTAAAATGGGGATAATAGGTTATCTGCTAGGTTGTTGTGTAAACCAAATATGTTAATGCATGTAAAAGTCTTATAGGCATTTAATAAGTGTTAGGTATTTTTATCTAATGTGTGTCTCTATTCGTTACTCAATTTGAAAAATCCTGATTGGTTTCAGGTATGTAAAAATTCATCTTTTCAAAGAAATTCACTGAGTTTTGATAGAATGGATTATCCGAAATTCCATCTAATTTTTACAGAAAACATGCCACTTTTAAACTACATTAAACAAGGTTTTTAAACTCAGGCATTTATGTGTATTGAAGCAATCTAAGAAGACTCACACTCAAATTATTTTTCTATGAAATATGCCCTAGATGATTATGATGATTATGGTTATTATTATTGCAGAGCAGAGGGTTTACTATTAAGTTGATCTAATTCCTATGCTGCATTATATAAATTCTAAGGAGCAAGTACATATTGTGTCACAAAGTGTCATTCATGAGTTATGATTGTTAATAATGGATTCTAATGGTGACCATGATGATGATTCAATCTAATGCCCTACATTAATAAAGAGCATAGAGGATAAGGAAAATTACTTGGGTATCATCCTTCACCCTACCCCACACCCGTGACGTACAAGAAATTAGCCAGTAAAACAAAGGAAAACTTATATGTAGATAAAATTATATAAACATACATTGGGAGATTTTTTTAATGCCCCATGAAATTGTCCCTACTGAACTGACCTTTATATTTAAGACCTTTACAATAGCAGTATGCACAAATTCAGAGATTGTATTTTTAAATCCCTGAACATTTATGTTTAGTTTTCTCTTTTACACATCCACAGACCATGTACCAATTTCCCATAGTAAAATCTGCTGGAACTGCCTTCTATGTGGAATTTTATTTCTTTATCTTAAAACATCTAGATATCTACCTATAAAAGAGATTGTCATATTGATCTTTTTGATACAGGGAGTTAAAAGAAAGTACATGTCACTTATTTCTAAATGACTTGAAGTTCATCCAGGTAGTTGGTAGAGAAAACAGAGAACATAAGAAATGTCAAGTACATGTAGCTTCCAGCTGCATTTCAAAGTTGATTTATTGTAAATCAATGCTAATAAGGTAACCTCTTGTTTAGGGAAATTATTTAGAGAATGCGATACCTACAACTGACCTAGATAGTGTGGTGTTTTTAGTCATTTCTGGATAAACTTTTACTACAATTTATGTGAACACCAAGTATCACAAGAATCCCTACTTTCTCTATTTCCTTCTCTACTTTCTCTATTCTCCTGGGGGATTTCATATTCACCCTTTGCTGTAACAGTTGCCTTGAAGACAATGACTCCCAAATCCACACCTGCAGCTCTAGGCTGTCTGTGAAGTGCATTTCCACGTGATTATCCCACAGATAAATCACATTCAACATTACTCAAATCAAATCCACCAAAGCCTCCTCTACATCTGTTATTGCTCACTTATTCCTGTTTTCCTGAGTGATCCCACCAGCTAGCCAGCCTGCCCAAACTGATTTGTTGTCTTTACCGTGTCCTCTTCAAATAGGACTTTAAAGTTCACTATATTCTTCTCCATGAGGGCTTCAGAGATTTTCTCCCACCTTAAACACAGCACGTCTTCAGATACAGACCACTTCATTTTGATCTTGTTTTAGTAATCAGATCACTCTTTTCAACTAAACAGGTGTGTCTAAAACCTGGGGAACCAGGTTTTACAGTTATCGACCCCTGCTCCTTGGACTCACACGCACAATTCCATGAGTGGGTCTATCTGCGTGTTCTAGACCTAGAGATTGGATGATTTTCTAAAACCCCGTCTATCTCCCTCCAGATGTCCCTGTTTTCAGTCTGCACTCACCTGAAAGAGATTTATGGTCCCCTATTGTTAATACTCTGCAATCATTGATGTCCATGCTCATACCCAAGCCTGGCTTCCAGAGACACACCTGGGCTCTCTGGTGGCCCATGGCATGGTGGGGGTGGGACATTTTCCGAGGTTTCTATTGCCAAGTACCTTGCTTAGAAATCAGGCCTGACACAGCTTCACAGAGCCTTGTCCCGGCCACATAGGCTGAAACCCTGCCACCTCCCTTGAAGTAGCAGGCTCCTCAGAATGACCCAGGGCTTGGCAGCATCCACTGGTACTATCCCACCAGCCCCTAGAAGACTAGCTGGAGTCTCCATAGAAACAGGGTACATCTTTATGGATATGGACTCCCTCCTCCCGCCCCAGTGTGATGCAGCTCTCAGAGAAGCTCAATAGTGAGGGTCTTTTCATTTATGGCAATTAGGATAACCAAGTGTTCTGAGCTTGCTGAGCCTTAGATGGCAGATTCCTGCTATATTCTTTGAGATTTCTGCCATCAATGTTGCCTGAGATGCCAACTGGCCATCCCACTAACTATAAGACAGTGTTCTCAGTCAAGACCAATCCCACAACCAATAACACACACACACACACACACACACACACACACACACATGCACACCCCCATCCATCATGGTGAGCAAGGCTTTGTATCTGTGATACACACCGAATGCACCCACGAATCACATTCACTTCTTCAAACAGATCCTGATCAGAAAACAACTGATGTCACTTGTAAAATGTGATATGTCCTGGACTATCACTGTGGTTAAAAAAAAAAAGTATTGAAATGCAAAAAAAATGGGAGAAAATACTTAACTATTTAGAGACCTAAAAAAATATTTAGATGTGGTTCCAACCAATCCTGGGTTAAAAATCATCTTGAAAAAATGCTATCACTTTTATTTATCAATTTACTTACTTACTTACTTACTGCAGTACCTGAAATTGAACCCAGTGGCACTCTACCATGAGGCTATATCCCCAGCCTTTCAATTATTTGGGGTGGGGGGCCTTGCAGAGTTTCAAATTTATGATCCTCCTGCCTTAGTCTCCCAAGTACCTGGGATTACAGGCAGGTACCACTCTTCCCCATTAATTACTTATTTTTAGAATAAGGCTATTTTTAAAAATTGAACTATAATTTGTAATCAAAGAATGCACAGATCTAAAGTGTACAGGTTTATAATATTTTACATATATATGAACTACCAAAAATCAGGATACGAAACATTTCCATCACTTTAGAAAATTCCTTCATGCTTCAACTGATATCACCTCTGAGCTCCAAAAAAAAAAAAAAGACCACCATTATTACTTGACCATTATAGCTGTTTTGCTAATTTTTGAACTTTATTTAAAGGAAACATACAGTATATATTTTGTATCTGGCTTCTTTCACCCAGAAATTATTTTTTTAGATTTGTCAATGTTATTAACGTTCCAGTATTTGTGTTTCTAAAGTAACTGAATTATTCCACTTCATGATAAACCGTGATTTGTCTTCTGTCCTTCTGCTGAAGGCATAATATTTGTTTGAGTTATTATGAATTTTTACACAAGAATTTTTGTGAACTGTGCATTAATTTCCTTGGAAATATGCTAGGAATGGGATTGTTTTGAATAGAATAACTACATATTTAACTAAATTAGAAATTACTAAATATTTTTGAAAAGTAAGTGTATAGACTTCAAATTTCACCTTGAGTATCTATCGAAATAGCTAGAAAGCATGTTGTTTTCATCATTATAATAACCAAAAAGAGCAGAAGAAAATGCAAATCAATGACTTTCCTTGACTTTATTAGGGATGAAGATTATAAGGCAAACAACTAACCGATGTCTGGGGAGAGATAAGCAACCAAAATAATCCAGGCATTTTTTTAACTATGGGAGAGCAAACTAGATACATAGGAGTTTATTTATAAAAAAACTCAAATAACAAATAGTTAATGGATTGCTAAAGACTAAGTATAGACTGGTTTAAGAGCATAAAGTCCCAGAGGGCTATAGACATAAGATGTTTGTATTTTTTCTTTTTCTCCATGGATTCCACCAAATGCTCCCAGGAAGATTAGGAAGGGTTCTGAGAAAGTGACTTTAAGGGTATCATTTCTTGGATAGGTGGAGGGACAAAGAACAGCAACAGCAGCCAAAACTCCTAACAGACCCATTTCTTCATTTTCTGCATAGAACAAAAGCTGTAATCTTCAGGGGCAAGAGTAACAGAAACTGTTACATTAGGACACTCAACGGAAAACCTTTGCAGCTATGGAAAGGAACAGGCCAAAATGTCTAACGTCGGGAGGAATAAGAACTAGGCTCAGCCATATTGCTAGAAAATGGGTCACTGTGAAAGCCATATCATTGTGACTGAGTTTACAGTACCTAAGGCAGGGCTTCCTGGAAACATCAGAAATCCCTTTTCTGTTTCCCACTAGTCCACTAACATGCATTGACTGAAAATAACAGTAGAATACAGCTGAGAATTCTTCAAGAAATAGATTATCTCTGGAGAACAGCGAAAATAGAATACACAAAAGCAAGCAGGGAACAATATTAACAAACTGAACTCAGCTATATAGAATAAGGATAACATTACAGACAATTGAGATCAATCCCAGAATGCAAGGCTGGTTCAATATTCAAAAATTCAATCAACCGAATTTCCATAGTAATAGACTAAATAAGAAAAAAAAATATATCATTTTAATAGATGCAGAGAAAATAAGAAAATTCAATATCTATTTATGATAAAAAGTATAACTAAATGAAACTAGGGGCAAAGTCCAGTGGTAGAGTGCATGCTTAGTATGCATAAGGCTCTGAATTCAAAACCCAGCACACATACACCAAAAAAAAAAAAAATACTAATATAAAATGGATAGATATTTTCCAACTTGATAAAAGGCATTGAGTAAATGTAATGTGCCAGACACATAGCTTATATTATCTCAAAACTCTTTTCAGCAGTTGTGAAATTGACATCATTAATATCCTAAGCAAGGAACAAACTGAGGAATAGAGATGAGCTGACTTTTTTACAAACAACATCTAGTAAACAACAGATGGATTTCAATCCACATCTATCTGGACCAAGAGCCTACTGTTTTACTATAATATTTTTCATTTAAGATTGAAAGAGAAACAGAAATTTTAGTTCAAAACAATGGATCTCGGATTAGCATGGGTAACATGATAGAAAATCAGTAATTGTATCA
This sequence comes from Ictidomys tridecemlineatus, assembly GCF_052094955.1. Taxonomy (NCBI): domain Eukaryota; kingdom Metazoa; phylum Chordata; class Mammalia; order Rodentia; family Sciuridae; genus Ictidomys; species Ictidomys tridecemlineatus. Next base: position 32,078 of record NW_027522460.1, on the reverse strand, counting down.
ATCATTTTTTTTTCAGGAAATGTAATGTTTGGTGAGGTAAATCTTATAATACATAAGAAGAAAAATACCTAAGTGTATATCATTTGTAAAAATTTCTTGTATCTTATAAAACTTAAAAAAATATAAGTTTCTACTGAAAAAATAGATCAATGTATTTAAAAGCAGGTGACTTATAATTTTACTTTTAAGAAATAATCAGAGATGATCACAGATACATATGTATGAAAGCTTCTATTCCAATACTTATGATAGTAAATGAAATGGAAGGTTTCTATGTTTAATAAAAAGGGAGATATTAACTTAATTTCATGTTCGGAAATTAAGATTATAAAGTAAACAACTAAATAGAGTACAACAATGTTGGGAAATTTTGCTTTGATTTTGTGACCTGTTCTATTCTTCTGAATAACTTTCTGCATTTTCCTCATTTTTCCACAATGAAAACTTATTACTTGAAATAACAGACATACAAAGAAGAATTCATCACAGTGAAGCACAGTGTTCGGAGGGAGATTCTGCAGATTCAATGAGACACAGGGGTTGATAGCTTGTTGTGCATTTTGACCAAGTCTCCATTTATTCTTACAAAAGAGCACCCATGCAAAAGTCTGTGAGAAGTTATGCTCTCTCTAAAGTCACTCCTATACGTCTCTTTCCAGAGTCAAGATATCTCTGTATACAATATTATTTGCCATGTTGCTGCAGATTAACAAGCCTGTTTGGGGTGCTCTCAGTCCATTCTAGTCATGGTCTCTTTTTCTCTGTTTTGTAGCTATGATACAATTGGAAATGAGCAATCATTTTTCACTGAATTCATCTTCTTGAAATTTTCCAACCACTCCAACTTACAGTGCTGGTTCTTTCTGCTATTTCTGGTCATTTAACTGACCACTCTCCTGGGGAACATGCTCATAATAGTGGCCACCAGGGTCAGTCCTGCTCTCCACACTCCAATGTACTTTTTCCTCTGTAATTTGAGTTTCTTGGACGTCTTCAACACATTCACCACCCTCACAGTACTGCTGGTGAACTTCTTTTGGGAGAAGAAGGCCATTTCTTATGAGGGCTGTGTTTCCCAGATCTTCTACTTGGTGACAAGTGCTGGCACAGAAGGCGTCTTACTGGCTGTGTGGCCAGTATGACTGTTATGTGGCCACCTTCCGTCCTCCTCAGTACCCAGTCATCATTAGTGTGAAGTTCTGTGTTGGCCTGGTGACTGGATCCTGGCTGTTGGGCTGGTGAATTTGGTCACACACATGGTGCTGGCCATCACACTCACTCTGTGTGGGCCCCAGCAGTTCAGCCACTTTCTCTGTGACACCACATTGCTCCTGAAGCTCTCCTGCTCAGACACCTCTGCAAACGAGTCTGCGCTCCACGTGGTCAGTGCCACCATGGGCCTGAGCCCCTGCCTCTTCACTGCAGGCTCCTACGCACTCATCATGGCGGCCATCCTGGAGATTCTGTCTGCCCAAGGCAGGAGGAAGGCCTTCTCCACCTCTGCGTCCCCCCTCACTGTCGTGGTGGTGTTCTATGGAACAGCCAACTTCCACTATGACAGGCCCAGAGAAGGCTGGCCATGGACACCCTGTTCTCTGTGGTCTTCAGTGTGGTGAGCCTTCTGTTGAGCCCCTTCATTCACAGCCTGAGAAGCAACGAGGTCCAGAGTGCCCTGAGGAAGCTGGCTGGAAGGTGTGTATCCCTTTGCACGATCAAAGTCTAGACCAATCTTAAAACTGGTGTATACAGTCATCTGAAAAAAGATGCCTCCCAGGGACTTTTATGCACCTGGTTAGATAGTCTGTATCTTCAGCTTCAACTCCAACTCCTGCTTTTAAAATCTCTGAGACTCCTTTATCCTCTCTTTTCACAAACATCCTTTTCCCACTTTCAGGTTCAAGTGTGTCGGACACCTTGTGTGGGTGTTCAGCACCATCTCTGTCCTTCTGTGTTCTCCCCACACCAGAGGGACAGAAAGTACGAGAACCTTGTTTCCCACACGCCCCTGCCTGCAGGCCTCCATTTTAGGAGGTTCTGTCAAAATCAGCCAAACACTAGGCAAAGAGGAATTAAGGAAAGGAAGAAAGCGGGTTCTTTTTGATCCCATAGCAGCAGCAGCAAACCAGCCCTGTAGAGGCAGGAACTAATCTCCTTGGTGCCAGGAGATGTGTGTGCAAGCTCCTAGACTGCTGATCCTGAATGTGGGTCACAGTAGCGTGGAATGAGCGTCTCTTTCCAGGGAAGTTAGGGTTTCCATATATGGGGTGGTGTCATCTGCCCTATTTTTTTTTCTTCCAGATCTCCCAACCATTTTATAACTTTTTTTCTGTGTCAACTTCCTCTACCCTAAGACATAAGGTGTCGTTCGTCATCTCTACCTGACCATGGTGGCACTGATCACAATAGTGGTTTACATCAGAGATGGTTCTAGATAACAGATCTGAGGAGGTAGGTTGGATGTCTGACCTGAGGGAATTGAATATGTTGATGATGTCACAGCCCATGGGAAAGGAGACCTGATAATTCCTGGTGTGCAATGACCCAAAAGAGACTTTAAGTTATCATGGCCTGAAATCAAATGTCTATAGAAAACTGAGCTTTGGAATAACACCATCGACCTTCAGGGTGGGAATGAACATTACAACATGACTACAGACTGCTGTTACTGACTAGAGTGGGAGACTTACAGAAAGAAAATGATAGGTTCAAGCATTATATTCCTCCTTCAAGTCAGGTTCAGATCATCAGAAATATTTTCTCTCTGGAAACTGATAAAGGTTAATATCAGAATAAAACATCCAATTCTCCAAATTGCAGAAGTACAAAAAAATTATAAATCCACAATTTATCCAGGTCTCTCTTATGTCAATTAGGACATTAATGGGGCAATGATTGAGACCCTGTTAATTAGAATGGCAAAATACCAGTGGAATTAGACAAATCTCAGAGCCTTGAACCCTGAAATCTCCATTAACCCGCTTTGGTGTCAGAAGCAGCCTCTCCTCCCCCGAGGAGACTAGCTTTCTCTAAATAGAAGACCCTATGGTGACTCTACCTGGGCAGTTGTATTTTTTTTTAAGAGAGATTGAGAGAGGAGAGGAGAGGAGAGGAGAGGAGAGAGAGAGAGAGAGAGAGAGAGAGAGAGAGAGAGAGAGAGAGAGAGAATTTTTAATATTCATTTTCTAGTTCTCGGCGGACACAACATCTTCGTTGGTATGTGGTGCTGAGGATCGAACCCGGGCCATACGCGTGCCAGGCAAGAGCACTACTGCTTGAGCCACATCCCCAGCCCAATTGTCTTTAAGATGCTCATCCATCATCCCACATTGTCACCAGACTCTTAATTGGGGTCTGATCCTAGAACGCCTCAGGTAAGTGTACAAAATATAGCCCAGAAGAGTGTAAGGGTCACACCAAAATAAAAGGTAAATATTTTACTGTATTTTGTTAATAGGAGCCTTGAGAATATATAAGAGAATTTGTTTGTGTCTTCTAGACCAAAGAAGTCAGGACATATTGTTGGATCATCTTAAATGCAGTCACAGGGACGTAATCACCAAAAATGTTAGGGCAAAGTATTTTCCTGAGCCATGAGGAGTGGCTATTAGACTCTCTTTGGTTGATGGACTGAAATCTGGACTCAGTGTTTGCTTAAGTTCAATGACCAATATGATCCTGGAATAATGGAGAGGATAGTGATCAGAAATAAATAAGGTGTTTGATGGAGTGTTATGTGACCCCTTCCCTGGCCTCAGAGCTGGATCTGGAGAAGGGCCTGTAGCATCAGCCTTCCCCAAGGCCTCGTGAACATGTGTTCAAAAGGAAGCACCAGATCCTTGTGAAACCCGCAGCCGCTGTCCTTGGAAGCCTGGGAAGACATTAACAGATGGCATCGTTGAAACGGGCTCCCTGATTTCAGTGAGAATAAGGGGACTCTGAAGTAGAAGAGGTCATGTGGTGGAGCAGTGATCAGAACATTTTAATCTGTAGAGATTTTTGACAGTGGTAAATGATCGTGGTATTTATAGATGGCAAAAAATGGGCACCCTCCTAGAATAGTGCCTATCCCATGTAATGTGAACGCTTCTTTTCACACTTTATTGGTGCATTGTAGTGGTCCATAATGGTGGGATATGCTGACACATATTTGAACATGCACACAAAATAACCGTGAACTTTGGCCAATATCATTTCAATATTTCCCTTTTCCTCACCTCCTCCCCTGGTGCCTTGACTCTACTGATCTTCCTTCAACTTTCATGATGAGACTCCCTTCCCAACTTTCCTTCCTTTTCCCCTTCTAGCTTTAACAGAGGAAAAACATACGGCCTTTAACTTTCTGAGTTGCTTATTTCCCTTAATGTTCTGAAGATCTATCCATTTCCAGCATGACATAATTTTGTTCTTCTTTATGGCTGAATGAAATTCCAGTGTGAATATACCAGATGTTCTTTATCCATTCGTCCACTGATGTCACCTCGGCTGGTTCATGGGCATGTATGTGTCATTATAGTATGATGACTTTGATCTGCTGTGATGAATACCAAGCAGAGGTAGAGCTGGGTCGCAGGGTGGTCCAGGGCTACTCCTGAGGAGCCTCCATCCCGATTTCCGTGGTGGTTGTGCTGATTTACATGCCCACCATCAGGGTGAGAGTGCTCCTTTCTCTCCAATTCTCTCCTTGTCACACTCATTTCTGTTTGTATTCTTGGTGGTTGCCTTTGTCACTGAAGTGAGATGAAATCTCAGGGTAGTCTTGACTTGCAAGTATTTTCTTATATTTGTTGGCCACTCACATATTTTCTTCTAAGACGTGTCTGTTTAGTTCATTTAGTTTCCCATTTGGTAATTGGGTTATTTGATAATTGGGTTATTTAATAATTGTGGGTTTGATGTTAAGTTTTTTGAGTTCTTTATTAATATTCTGAATATTCATCCTCTTTTAGAAGAGCAAGTCATAAAGATTTTCTCCCTTTCCGTAGGTTCTGTCTTCATATTCTAATTGTCTCCTTTGCTGTGCAGAACCTTCTTAATTTGATGCCATCCTATTAGCTAACTTTTCGTATTATCTCCTGAGCTTTGGCATCCTATTGAGAAAGTCATTGCCTCTGCCTATAGGATGGAGTATTGACTTTGTTTTTTCATAGAAACTGCATAATTTCTGGTCTAGTGCCTGGGTCTTTAATGCATTTTGAGTCGATTTTTTGCAGGGTGAGCGATAGTTCAGTTCTCATTCTTCTGCATTTGGACAGGGGTCTAGAAGGACTGTTTCAGAGAGTAGATGTTAAAAACTGGGGTGCAGAAGAACTGTGGCAGAGAGCAGAAGTTGGAGACTGAGGTGCAGAAGGACTGTTACAGAAAGCAGAGTTTGGAGACTGGGGTGCACAAGGATCGTTGCAGAGAGCAGAGTATTCTGATTGAGGTGCAAAAGGACTGGTGTAGAGAGCAGATGTTGGAGACTGGGGTTCAGAATGACTGTTGCAAAGAGCAGCGGTTGGAGACTGGGTTGAAGATGGATTGTTGCAGAGAGCAGAGGTTGGAGACAGGTGTGCAGAAGGACTGTTACGGACAGCAGAGTTTGGAGACTTGGTTGCAGAAGGATATTACAAAAAGCAGAGTTTGGAGACTGAGATACAGAAGGCCTTTAACAGAGAGCAGAGTTTGTAGACTGTGGTGCAGATGGACTGATACAGAAAGCAGAGGTTAAAGACTAGAGTGCAGAATTTGGAAACTGCTGTACAGAAGGACTGTTACAGAGAGCAGAGATTGGAAATTTGGGAGCAGAAGGACTGTTTCAGAGAACAGAGGTTGGAGACTGGGTTGCCTCAGGACCGTTTAAGATAGCAGACGTTGGAGAGTGTGTTGGAGAAGGAATGTTACAGAGAGCAGAGTTTGGAAACTGGAGTGTAGAAGGACCTTACAGAGAACAAAGTTTGGATACCTGGGTGCAGAAGGAGTGTTAAAGAGAGGAGACGTTGGAGACTGGGTTGCAGAAGGATCGTTGCAGAGAGCAGAGGTTGGAGATTGGGGTGCATAAGGACGGTTGCAGAGATCAGAGGTTGGAGACTGAGGTGCACAAAAACTGTTACAGAGAGCAGAGTTTGAAGAGTGAGGTGCAGAAGGATCGTTTAAGACAGCAGACGTTGGAGACGGAGTTGCAGAAGAATCCTTGCAGAGAGCAGAGGTGGAGACTGGGTTGCATAAGGATTGTTACAGAGAGCAGAGGTGGGAGACTGGGGTTCAGATGGATCTTACAGAGAGCAGAGTTTGGAGACTGGGGTGCAAAAGGAACGTTTCAGAGAGCAGAGGTTGGAGACTGGGGTTCAGAAGGACTTTGGAGAGAGCTGAGTTTGGAGACTGAGATGCAGAAGGACTGTTACACAGAGAAGACGTCGGATATTGGGGTGAAGAATTATGATGCAGAAAGCTGAGGTGGAAGCCTGCGGTTCAGATGGACCGTTAAAGGGAGCAGAGGTTGGAGACTGGAGTGTAGAAGGACTGTTTCAGAGAGCAGAGTTTGGAGACTGGGGTGCAGAATGCCTGCTACAGAGAGCAGAGGTTGGAGACTGGGATGCAGAAGGACTGTTATAGAGAACAGACTTTTGAGGCTGGGTTGCAGAAGGACTGTTATAGAGAGCAGAGTTTTGAGGCTGGGTTGCAAAAGGATCTAACAGAGAGCAAAGTTTGGTGACTGAGGTGCAGGACGACTGTTACAGAGAGCAGTGGTTGGAGACTGGAATGCAGAAGGATCGTGCAGAGAATAGAGGTTTCAGCCTGAGGTGCAGAAGGACTGTTACTAAGAGCAAAAGATGGAGACTGAGGTGCAGAAGGACGGTTACAGAGAGCAGAGTTTGGTGACTGAGGTGCAGAAGGACTGTTACAGAAACAAAGGTTGGGAATTGGGGTGCACAGGGAACGTTACAGAGAGCAGAGGTTGGAGACTGCTGTATACAAAGACTGTAACAGAGAGCAGAGGTTGGAGAATATGGTGCAGAAAGACTGTTACAGAGAGCAGAGGTTGGAGACTGGGGTGCAGAAGGACTGTTACACAGAGCAGAGGTTGAAGACTGGGGTGTAGAAGGACTGTTGCAGAGAGCAGCTATTGGAGACTTGGGTGCAGAAGGACTGTTGCAGAGAGTAGAATTTAGAGTCTTTGGTGCAGAAGGACTATTACAGAGATCAGAGTTTGGAGACTGGGGTGCCGAAGGACTGTTGCAGATACCAGACATTGAAACTGGGGTGAAGAAGGACTGTTGCAGGGAGAAGGTGTTAGAGACATGGGTGCAGAAAAACTTTTAAAGAGAGTAGAATTAGGTGCAGAAGACTGTTGCAGATAGCAGAGGCTGGAGTCTGGGGTGCAGTAGGACTGATACAGAAATCAGAGTTTAGAGACATGGGTGAAGAAGGACCGTTACAGAGAGCAGAGGTTGGAGACTCCAGTACAGAAGGACTGTTACAGAGAGCAGAGGTTAAAGACTGGGGTGAAGAAGAATTGTTGCTGAGAGCAGAGGTTGCAGAGTGAGGTGCATACGGACTGTTACAGAGAGCAGAGTTTGGAGAATGTGGTGCAGAAGCACTGATACAGAAAGCAGAGTTTAAAGACTGGGGTGAAGAAGGACCCTTACAGAGAACAGTGGTTGAAGACTGCGGTACAGAAGAACTGTTGTTGAGAATAAGGTTGGAGACTGCGGTGCAGAGGGACCATTGCAGAGAGCAGAGGTTGGAGACTGGGGTGCAGAAGAAATGTTACAGAGAGCAGAGTTTTGAAACTTCTGTACAGAAGGATCTTCCAGAGAGCAGAGGTTGGAGACTGGGTTGTAGAAGGACTGTTTCAGAGAGCAGAGTTTGGAAACAGGGGTGCAGAAGGACTGATACAGAGAGCAGAGATTGGAGACTGAGGTGCAGAAGGAATGTTAAAGAGAGCAGAGGTTGGAGGCTGGGGTGCAGAAGGACTGATACCAAAAGCAGAGGTGAGATACTGGGGTCCAAAAGGAACGTTACAGAGAGCAGTGGTTGGAGACTGTAGAACAGAACTGTTACAGAGAGCAGATGATGCAGACTGTGGTGCAGAAGGACTGTTTCAAAGAACAGAAGTTGGAGACTGGGGTGCATAAGGACCATTGTTGAGACCAGGGGATAAAGAATAATGTGCAGAAGGATTGTTACAGAGAGCATAGGTTGGAGACTGGGGTGCAGAAGGACTGTTTTAGAGAGTAGAGTTTGGATACTTGGGTACAAAAATATATTTCAGAGAGATGAGGTTGGGGACAGGGGTACATAAGGACACTTGCAGAGAGCAGAGTTTGGAAACTGGGGTGCATAAGGACCATTGCTTGGAGCAGAGGTTAAAGACTGATGTGCAGAAGGCTTGTTGCAGAGAGTAGAGATTGATGACTGGGGTGCAGAAGGACTCTTACGTAGAGCAGAGTTTGGAGACTGGTGTAAAGAAGGCCTGTTACAGAGAGCAGAGTTTGGTACTGAGGAGCAGAAGGACTGTTACAGAGAGCAGATGTTGGAGAGTGGGGTGCAGAATGACTGTTTAAGAGAGCAGAGGTTGGAGACTGGGGTATGGAAGGACTGTTGAAGAGAGCAGATGTTGGAGATTGGGGTGCAAAAAGACTGTTGAAGAGAGCAGAGTTTGGAGACTGAGGTGTAGAAGGACCATTACAGAGTGCAGATGTTTGATACTGGAGTGCAAAAGGATCATTGCAGAGAGCAGAAGTTGGAGACTGTGGTGCGAAAAGATCATTGCAGAGAGCAGAGATTAGACACTGGGGTGCAGAAGCATCGTTACAGAGAGAAGAGGTTTGAGACTCGGGTGCAGAAGTAATGTTGCAGCGAGCAGAGTGTGGAGACGGGGGTGCAGGAGGACTGTTGCAGAAACAAGAGGTTGGAGACTGAGGTGCACAAAGACTGTTAAAGAGAGCAGAGTTTGGAGACTGGGGTGCAAGAGGACTTATAGAGAAAGCAGATGTTGGAGATTGGGGTGCAGAAGGACGGATAAAGAGAGCAGAGGTTGGAGACTCCAGTACAGAAGGACTGCTATAGAGAACAGAGATTAAAGACTGGGGTACAGAACGAATGTTGCAGAGAACAGAGATTGGAGACTAGGGTTCAGATACACCTTTGCAGAGAGCAGAGGTTGGAGACTGATGTCCAGAATTATTGTTACAGAGAGCAGAGTTTGGAGACTGGGTTTCAGAGGAATGTTACAGCGAGCAGCGGTTGGAGACTTGTGTGCAGAAAAATCTTACACAGAGCAGAGGTTGGAGACTGGGGTGCAAAAGGACTGTTGCAGAGAGAAGTGGTTGGAGACTGGGGGGTACAAACATCATTACAGAGAGTAGCTGTTGGAGACTGGTGTGAAGAATGCCTCTTACAGAGAGCAGTGGTTGGAGACTGGGGTGCAGAAGGCCTGTTACAGAGAGCAGAGATTGGAGTCTGGGGTGCAAAAGGAGTGTTTCAGTGAGCAGTGTTTGCAGATTGGGTTTAACAGGGTCTTACAGAAAGCAGAGGTTGGAGACTGATGTACAGAAGGACTGTTACAGAGAGCAGAGTTTGGAGACTGGGGTGCAGAAGGATTGTTGCAGAGAGCAGAGTTTTCAGACTGAGGTACAGAAAATCTGTTGCAAAGAGCAGATGTTGGAGACTGGGTGCACATGGACTGTTGCAGCGAGCATAGGTTGGAGACAGGATGCAGATGGATTGTTCCAGAGAGCAGAGGTTGGAGACTGTGGTGTATAAAGCCTGTTACAGAGAGCAGAGCTTTGAGACTGGGGTGCACGAGGACTGTTACAGAGAGCAGAATTTGAAGATTGGGTTGCAGAAGGATCTTACAGAGAGTTGAGGTTGCAGACTGAGGTGCAGAAGCACTGTTAAAAGAGTAGAGTTTGGAGACTGAGTTGCAGAAGAATCATAGCAGAGAGCAGAGCTTGGAGACTGGGATGCAGAAGGACTGTTGCAGAAAGAAGAGGTTTTAGACTGGGGTGTAGAAGGACTGTTGCATTTAGGAGAGGTAGGAGATTGGGATCCAGAAGGCCCCTTATGGAGAGCAGTGGTTGGAGACTGCAGTACAGGAGGACTGTTATAGAGAGCAGAGTTTGGAGACAGGGATGGAAGAGAACTGTTGCAGAGAGTAGATGTTGGAGACTATGGTGCAGAAGGACTGATGCAGAGAACAGAGCTTAGAGACTGGGGTGCAGAAGTATCGTTAAATAGAGCAGAGGTTGGAGACTGGGATGCAGAAGAATCTTAAAGTGAGCAGAGGTTGGAGTCTTAGATGCAGAAGGACTGTGATAGAGAGCAGACGTTGGAGACTGGGGTGGAGAAGGATTGTTGCGGAGAGCAGAGGTTGGACACTGGGGTGCAGAAGGACTGTTGCAGAGAGCAGAGTTTGGAGACTGAGGTGCAGAAGGACTGTTACTGAGAGCAGATTTTGGAGATGGTGGTTTAGGACTGATACAGAAAAAAGATGTTGGAGACTGGGGTGCAGAATGATTCTTGCAGACAGCAGGGGTTGGAAACTGGGTTGCAGAAAGACTGTTGCATAGAGCAAATGTTGGAGACTGTGGTGCAGAAGGACTGATACAGAAAGCAGAGTTTGGAGACTGGGGTGTAGAAGGAGCATTACAGAGAAGAGAGGTTGGAGACTGTGGTACAGAAGGACTGTTACAGGGAGCAGAGTTTGGAGACTGCGGTGCAGAAAGACTGTTGCAGAGAACACAGGTTGGAGACAGGGGTGGAGAAGGATCGTGGCAGAGAGCAGAGTTTTCAGACTGAGATGCAGAAAGACTAATGTAGAGAGCAGATGTTGAAGACTGGGTTTTATAATGACTGTGGCAGAGAGCAGAGGTTGGAGACTTGTGTGCATATGGACTGTTCCAGAGAGTAAATATTGGATACTGGAGTGCAGAAAGCCTGTTACAAAGAGCAGAGTTTGGAGAAGCAGTGCAGAAGGACTGTTACAGAGAGCAGAGTTTGGAGATTGGTTTCCAAAAGGATCTTAGAGAGAGTAGAGTTTGGAGACTGAGATGCAGAATAACTGTTATAGATTTGAGTTTGAAGACTGACCTGAAGAATGACAATTGCAGAGAGCAGAGGTTGAAGACTGAGGTGCAGAAGGACTGTTAAAGAGAGCAGAGTTTGGAGACTGAGGAGCAGAAGGACTGATACAGAAAGGAGAGTTTAGAGACTGGGTTGCAGAAGGACCATTACAGAGAGCAGAGTTTGGCGACTGAGGTGCCGAAAGAACATTGAAGATAGCAGAGGTTGGAGACTGGGGTGCAGAAGGATCTTACAGAGAGCAGAGGTTGGAGACTGGGATTCAGAAGGACTGTTGTAGAGAGCAGACGTGGGAGACTGGGGTGCAGAAGGATTGTTGCAGAGAGCAGTAGTTGGAGACTGGGTTGCAAAAGGACTGTTGCAGAGAGCAAGGATAGAGACTGAGGTTCAGAAGGACTCTTACAGAGAGCAGAGGTTGGAGACTGGGGTGCAGGACTGATACAGAAAGCAGAGGTTGGAGACTGGGGTGGCAAAGGACCGTTACAGAGAGCAGAGATCGGAGACTGGGATACAAAAGAACTTTTATAGAGAGCAGACGTTGGAGACTTGGGTGAAGAAGTATTGTTGCATTGAGCAGAGGATGGAGACTCAGATGCAGAAGACTGTTACAGAAAGCATATTTTGAATACTGGGGTGCAGAAGGGCTGTTACAGAGAGCAGACTTTGGAGAATGGAGTGCAGAAGGATCGTTGCAGAGAGAAGAGTTTGGAGACTGGGGTTCAGAAAAATTGTTAGAGAGAGCAGAGGTTGGAGACTGTGGTGCAGAAGGACTTTTCCTGAGAGCACAGGTTTGAGACTGAGGTGCAGAGAAACTGTTGCAGAGAGCAAAGTTAGGAGACTGGGGTGCAGAAGGAGTGTTCCAGAGAACAGATGTTGGAAACTGAGGTGCAGAAGGACCATTAGAGAGAGAAGAAGTTGGAGACTGTGGTACAGAGGAGTGTTACAGAGAGCAGAGGTTGGAGACAGGTGTGCAGAAAGATCTTACAGGGAGCATAGGTTGGAGACTGGGGTGCAGAAGGACTGTTGCTGATAGCAGTGCTTGGAGACTGGGGTGGAGAAGGATCATTGAAGAGAGAAGAGTTTGGAGACTGAGGGCAAAAGGCCTGTTACATTCAGGAGAGGTTGGAGACTGGGGTTATGAAGGCCTTTTTCAGAGAGCAGTTCTTGAAGACTGGGGTGCAGAAGGACAGTTACAGAGATCGTAGTTTGGAGACTTGGTTTTAAAAGAATCTTACTGAGAGCAGAGGTTGGAGACTGAGGTGCAGAATTATCATTGGAGAGAGCAGTGTTTAGAGACTGCAGGGTAGAAGGACTGATACAGAAACAGAGGTTTAAGACTAGGGTGCAGAAGGACCCTTACAGAGAACAGAGATTGGAGACTTAAAGACTCTTACAGAGAGCAGACGTTGGAGACTGGTGTGCAGAATGACTGTTGTAGAGAACAGAGGTTGGAGATTGGTTTACAGAAGGACCATTGCACAAAGTAGAGGTTAGAAATTGGTTTTCAGAAGGATCATACAGAGAGCAGAGTGTTAAAACTGAGATGCAGAAGGACTGGTGCTGAGAGAAGAGGTTGGAGATTGGGGCACTGAAGGACTGTAGCAGAGAGCAGAGGTTGGAGTATGAGGTGCAGAAAGACTATTACAGAGAGCACAGGTTGGAGACTGGGTTGCAGAAAAACTGATACAGAAAGCAGAGTTTGGAGACTGGGGTGCAGAAGGCCCCTTACAGAGAGCAGAGGTTGGAGACTGGGGTGGAGAAGGACTGTTGCAGAGAGCAGAGGATGGAGACGGGGATGCAGAAGGACTCTCGCAGAGAGCAGAGTTTGAATACCGGTTGCAGAAGGAGTGTTTCAGAGAGCAGAGGTTCCAGAGTGAGGTGCAGAATGACGGTTACAGAGAGCAGAGTTTGGAGACTGTGGTGCAGAAGGACTGATATAGAAAGTAGAGGTGGGAGACTGGGTTGCAGAAGGACCCTTACAGAGAACAGAGGTTGGAGACTGCAGTACAGAACGACTATTCTAGAGAACAAGGTTGGAGACTGGGGTTAAGAGGTACCAATGCAGAGAGCAGAGGTCGGAGACTGGGGTGCAGAAAGAATGTTACAGAGAGGACAGGTTGGAGACTGAGAAGTAGAAGGAGTGTTACAGAGAGCAGAGTTTGGAGACTGAGGTGGAGAAGGACTGTTACAGAAATCAGAGGTTGGAAATTGGGATGTAGAAGGACCCTTATAGAGAGAAGAGTTTGGAGACTTCTGTAGAGAAGGACTGTTACACACAACAGATCTCAGAGACTGCGGAGCAGCAGGACTGGTGCAGAGGACAGACGTTGAAGACTGGGGTGGAGAAGGAATGTTACAGAGAGCAGAGTTTGGAAACTGGAGTGCAGAAGGATCTTACAGACAGCAGAGTCTGGAGACTGTGGTGCAGAAGGACTGTTGCACAGAGCAGAAGTTGGAGACTGGGGTCCAGAAGGATCATTGCAGAAAGCAGATTTTAGAGACTGGGGTGCAGATGGAATGTTACAGAGAGAAGAGTTTGGAGACTGAGGTGAAGAAGGACAGTTACAGAGAGCAGAGTTTGGAGACTGGTATGCAGAAGGACTGTTACAGAGAGCAGAGTTTGGAGACTGGGGTGCAAAAGGAACGTTGCAGAGAGCAGATGATGGAGACTGGGATGCAGAAGAATCGTTGCAGAGAGAAGAGGTTTGAGACTGGAGTGCATAAGGATCTTACAGAGAGCAGAGGTACGTGACTAGGTTGCAGAAGGACTGTTGCCGAGAGCAGAGGTTGGAGACTAGGGTGGAGAAAAATTATGGCAGAGAGAAGTGGTTGGAGACTAGGGTTCTGAAGGCCTGGTACAGAGAGCAGATTCAAGACTGGGTTGCAAAAATCCTGTTATAGAGAGCAGAGTTTGGAGACTAGGTTGCAGAAGGGTCTTACAGAAAGCAGAGGTAGGAGACTGAGGTGCAGAAGGATCGTTGCAGAGGGAAGAGTTTTTAGACTAAGTTGCTGAAGGACTCTTGCAGACAGCAGATGTTGGAGACTGGTGTGCAAAAGGATTGTTGCAGAGAGCAGAGGTTGGAGACTTGGGTGAAGAAGGATCGGTGCAGAGAGCAGAGGTTGAAGACTGGTGTGCAGAAGGACTGTTACAGAGAGCAGAGTTTGGAGACTGGTTTGGAGAAGGATCTTACAGAGAGCAGAGGTTAAAAAATCAGGTTCAGAAAGACTGTTACAGAGAGTAGATGTTGGAGACTAAGTTGCAAAAGTAACGTTGCAGAGTACAGAGTTTGGAGACTGAGGTGCAGAAGAATTGTTACAGAGAGCAGAGGTTGGAGACTGGGGTGCAGATGGACTGTTGAAGATAGCGGACTTTGGAAACTGGGGTGCAGAAGGACTGTAATAGAGAGCAGAGGTTGGAGACTGGGGTGCAGAAGGAGTGATACAGAAAGCAGAGCTGGGGTGGAGAAGGACTGTAAAAGAGAGCTGATGTTGGTAACTAGGGTGCCGAAGGACTGTTGCAGAGAGCAGAGTTTTGAGACTGGGGTGCAGAAGAACTGTTGCGGAGAGCAGAGTTTGGAGACTGGGGTGCAGAAGGACTGTTACAGAGAGCAGAGGTTGGGGAGAGTGGTGCAGTAGGATCTTACAGTGAGCAGAATTTGGAGACTGATGTGCAGAAGGACTGTTGTAGAGATCAGAGGTTGGAGACTGGGGTGCAGTAGGATCATTGCAGAGAGCAGAGTTTAAACACTGGGGTGCAGAAGGATTGTTGCAGAGAGCAGAGGTTAGAGACTTGCGTGCAGAAGGCCTGTTACAGAGAGAAGAGGTTTGAGACTGGGGTGCAGAAGGACTGGTAAAGAGAGCAGATTTTAAAGACTGGGTTGCTGAAGGATCTTACAGAGAGCAGAGGTTGGAGACTAAGGTACAGGTGGACTGTTACAGAGAGCAGTGGTTGGAGACTGGGGTGCAGAAGGATCGTGGAGAGCAGAGGTTTCAGACTTAGGTGCAGTTGGACTGTTACAGAAAGCAGAGGTCGTAAATTGGGGTGCAGAAAGACCGTTACAGAGAGCAGAGGTTGGAGACTATGGTATAGAAGTACTGTAACAAAGAGCAGAGGTGGGAGACTTGGGTTCAGAAAGACTGTTACAGAAAGCACAGGTTGGAGACTGAGGTGAAGAAGGATAGACACAGAGAGCAGAGGTTGGAGACTGGGGTTCAGAAGGAATGATACAGAACGCAGAGGTTGGAGACTGGGGTGCAGAAGGACCATTGCAAAGAGCAGAGTTTGGTGAATGCGGTACAGAAGGACTGTTATAGAGAGCAGATATTATAGACTGGGGAGCAGAAGGACTGTTGCAGAGGGCAGAGTTCGGAGACTGGGGTGCCGCAGAACCATTGCAGAAAGCTGAGGTTGGTGCCTAGGGTGGAGAAGGAATGTTAGAAAGAGCAGAGTTTGGAAACTGGAGTGCAGAAAGATCTTACAGAGAGCAGAGGTTGGAGACTCTGGTGCAGAAAGACTGTTGCAGAGAGCAGACGTTGGAGACTGGGGTCCAGAAAGATCTTTGCAGAGAGCAGAGTTTGCAGACTGGGATGCAGAATGCTGTTGCAGAGAACAAAAGTTAGAGACTGAGGTGCAGAAGGACTGTTATAGAGAGCAGATGTTGGAAACTGGGGTTCAGATGGATCTTAGAGAGAGCAGAGGTCGGAGACTGAGGTGCAGAAGGATTTTAACAGACAGCAGAGGCAGGAGACTGGGGTGTAGGAGGTTCGTTTCAGACAGCAGAGTTTTCAGACTGTGGTGCAGAAGGACTGTTGCAGAGACCAGATGTTGGAGACTGGGTGTTAAGAATAATGGTTGCAGAGAGAAGAGATTGAAGACTGGTGTGCAGAAGGAATGCTACAGAGAGCAGTGTTGGGAGACTGGGTTGGCGAAGGATCCCACCGAGAGCAGAGGTTGGAGACTGAAGTGAAGAAGTACTGTTACAGAGAGTGTAGGTTGGAGACTGAGGTGCAGAAGGACCGTTGTAGAGAACAGAGTTTGCAGACTGAGGTGCAGAAGGATTGTTACAGAGAGCAGAGTTTGGAGACTGGGGTGCTGAAGGACTGTTGCAGAGAGCAGAGGTTGGAGACTGAAGTGCAGAAGGACTGTTTCAGAGAGCAGATGTTGGAGACTGGTGTGCAGAAGGCCTGTTACAGAAAGCAGAGACTCTAGTATCGGGTGCAGAAAGAACATTACAGAGAGTAGAGATTGGAGAATGCAGTACAAAAAGGACTGTTGCAGAGAGCAGAATTTAGAGACTGGGGTGCAGAAGAACTGTTGCAGAGAGCAGAGGTTGGAGACTGAGGTGCAGAAGTCCTGTTACATAGAACAGAGGTTGGAGACTGGGGTGCAGAAGAATCGTTGGAAATAGCAGATCTTGGAGACAGGGGTGCAGAAGGATCTAACCGAGTGCCGAAGTTAGAGACTGGGTTTCAGAAGTATTTTATAGAGAGCAGAGTTGGGAGAATGAGGTGCAGAAGGACTGTTACAGGCAGCAGAGGTAGGAGACTGGGGTGCAGAACGTTCGATGAAGACAGCAGAGTTTTCAGACTGAGGTGCAAAATGACTGTTGTAGAGAGCAGTTGTTGGAGACTGCGGTGCAGAAGGACTGTTGCAGAGAGAAGAGGTTGGAGACTGGGGTTAAGAGGGATGGTTGCAGAGAGCAGAGGTTGGAGACTGGTGTTTAGAAGGACTGTTACAGAGAGCAGATTTTGGAGACTGGGTTTTAGAAGGGTACTAGAGAGAGCAGAGGTTGGCGAGTGAAGTGCAGAACGACTCTTACAGAGAGTAGAGGTATGAGACTGGGCTGCAGAAGGACTCTTTTAGAGAGCAGTGGTTGGAGACTTGGGAGCAGAAGGAATGTTGCAAAGAGCAGAGGTTGGAGACTGAGGTAAGAAAGTCCTGTTACACAGAGAAGAGATTGGAGTCTTGGATGCAGAAGGACTGTTGCAGAGAGCCGAGGTTGGATACTGGGGTGAAGATGGATCTTACAGAGAGAAGAATTTGGAGACTGAGGTGCAGAAGGACTGTTGTGGAGATCAAAGGTAGTAGACTGGGGTGCAGTAGGATCATTGCAGAGAGCAGAGGTTGGAGACTGGGGTGCAGAAAGATCGTTGAACAGTGCAGATTTTGAGACTGGGGTGCAAAAGGCCTGCTACATAAAGAAAAGTTTGGAGACTGGCGTGCAGAAGGCCTGTTATAGAGAGGAGAGTTTAAAGCCTGAGGTGCAGAAGTACTGTTATAGAGAGCAGAGTTTGGAGACTAGGTTGGTGTAGAATCTTACAGAGAGCAGAGTTTGGAGACTAGGAGCAGGTGGACTGTTACAGAGAGCAGTGTTTGGAGACTGGGGTGCAGAAGGTTCATGCAGAGAGCAGAGGTGTAAGACTGAGGTGCAGAAGGACTGTTACAGAGAGCAGAGGTTGGAGACTGAGGTGTAGAAGGACTGTTACAGAGAGCAGAGTTTGGAGACTGAGGTAAAGAAGGACTGTTACCGAAAGAAGTATTTGGAAATTTTGGTGCAGAAGAACCATAACAGAGACCAGAGTTTGAAGACTGCGGTATAGAAAATTGTAACAGAGAGCAGAGGTTGCAGACTGAGGTGCAGAATAATAGATAGAGAGAGCAGAGGTTTGAGACTGGGTTTTAGAAGGATGAACAGAGAGCAGAGGTTTGAGAGTGAAGTGCTGAAGGACTGTTACAAAGAGTAGAGGCTGGAGACTGAGGTGCAGAAGGATTGTTGCAGAGATCAGAGGTTGGAGACTGGGGTGCAGTAGGATCATTGCAGAGAGCAGAGGTTGGAGATTGTGATGCAGAAGGATCTTTGCAGAGAGCCGAGTTTGGAGACTGTGGTGCAGAACGCCTGCTACAGAGAGCAGAGTTTAGAGACTGGCATGCAGAAAGCCTTATAAAGAGAGGAGAGGTTGGACACTGGGGTGCAGAAGGACTGTTATAGAGAGCAGAGTTTGGAGACTGGGTTGCTTAAGGATCTTACAGAGAGCAGAGGTTAGAGACTGATGTGCAGGTGTACTGTTACAGAGAGCAGTGGTTGGAGACTGGGGTGCAGAAGGATCATGCAGAGAGCAGAGGTTTCAGTCGGAGGTGCAGAAGGACTGTTACAGAGAGCAGAGGTTGGAGACTGAGATGGAGAAGGACTGTTACAGAGAGCAGAGTTTGGAGACTGAGGTGTAGAAGGACTGTTACAGGAAGCAGAGGTTGGAAATTGGCGTGCAGAAGGACCGTTAAAGAGAGCAGAGATTGGAGACTTTGGTTTAGGACTATTACCGAGAGCAGAGGTTGGAGACTGGGATACAGAAGGACTCATACAGAGAGCACAAGTTGGAGACTGAGGTGCTGAAGGATGTATACAGAGAACAGAGTTTGGAGACTGGGGTTCAGACAGGCTGATACAGAAAGCAGAGTTTGAAGACACGGTTGTAGAAGAACCGAAACAGAGAGCAGAGGATGGACAATGCGGTACAGAAGGACTGTTACAGAGAGCAGATCTCGGAGACTGGGGAGAAGAAAGACTGTTGCAGAGGGAATAGTTTGCACAATGAAGTGCAGAAGGACTGTTACACAGAGCAGAGTTTGGAGACTGGGGTGCAGAAGGACTGTTACAGATAGCACAGTTTGGAGACTGGGGTGCAGAAGGACTGTTACTGAGAGCAGAGTTTGGAGTCTGGGTTCAGATTGATCTTACTGAGAGCAGAGTTTGGAGACTGGGGTGCAAAAGGACTGTTACACAGAGCAGAGTTTGGAGACTGGGGTGCAGAAGGCCTGTTACACAGAGCAGAGGTTGGAGACTGGGTTGCAGGAGTCCTGTTACAGAGAGCAAAGTTTGGAGATTGTTGTGCAGAAGGACTGTTACAGATTGCAGAATTTAAAGACTGGGTTGCAGAAGGATCAAACAGAGGGCAGAGTTGGGAGAATGAGGTGCAGAAGAACTGTTACAGAGAGCAGAGTTAGGAGACTGGGGTGCAGAAGGGTCGTTGCAGAGAGCAGGGTTTTCAGACTGAGGTGCAGAATGACTGTTGCAGAGAGCAGATGTTAGAGACTGGCGTGCAGAAGGACTGTTGCAGAGAGCAGATGTTGGTAACTAGGGTCCAGAAAGACTGCTGTAGAAAGCAGAGGTTGGAGACTAGGGTGCAGAAGGACTGTTGTAGAGAGCAGAGTTTGGAGACTGGGGTGCAGAAGGACTGTTACAGATAGCACAGTTTGGAGACTGGGGTGCAGAAGGACTGTTATTGAGAGCAGAGTTTGGAGTCTGGGTTCAGATTGATCTTACTGAGAACAGAGTTTGGAGACTGGGGTGCAAAAGGACTGTTACACAGAGCAGAGTTTGGAGACTGGGGTGCAGAAGGCCTGTTACACAGAGCAGAGGTTGGAGACTGGGTTGCAGAAATCCTGTTACAGAGAGCAAAGTTTGGATATTGTTGTGCAGAAGGACTGATACAGAGTGCAGAATTTAAAGACTGGGTTGCAGAAGGATCAAACAGAGGGCAGAGTTGGGAGACTGAGGTGCAGAAGAACTGTTACAGAGAGCAGAGTTAGGAGACTGGGGTGCAGAAGGGTCGTTGCAGAGAGCAGAGTTTTCAGACTGAGGTGCAGAATGACTGTTGCAGAGAGCAGATGTTAGAGACTGGCGTGCAGAAGGACTGTTGCAGAGAGCAGATGTTGGTAACTAGGGACCAGAAAGACTGTTGTAGAAAGCAGAGGTTGGAGACTAGGGTGCAGAAGGACTGTTGCAGAGAGCAGAGTTTGGAGACTGAGGTGTGGAAGTCCTGTTACAGAGAGCAGAGTTTAGAGACACGGGTGCACAATGACAGTTTCAGAGAGAAGAGGTTAAATACAGGGGTGCCTAAGGATCTTACAGAGAGCAGAATTTAGAGACTGAGTTGCAGAAGGACTGTTGCAGAGATCAGAGGTTGGAGACTGAGGTGCAGAAGGACTCTTACAGAGAGCAGAGGTTGGAAAGTGGGGTACAGAAGGACTGATACAGAAAGCAGCAATAGGAGTCTGGGGTGCAGAAAGACCATTACAGAGCAGAGGTTGGATACTGCAGTACAGGAGGACTGTTACAGAGAGCAGTGGTTGTAGGCTGGGGTGCATAAGTATTGTAGCAGAGAGCAGATGTTGGTAACTAGGGTGCAGAAGGACTGTTGCAGAGAGCAGAGTTTGGAGACTGGGGTTCAGAATGACTCTTGCGGAGAGCATAGGTTGCAGACTGGGGTGCAGAAGAACATTTGCAGAGAGTAGATGTTGGAGACTGGAGTGCAGAAGGACTGTTGCAGATAGCAGATGTTGGAGACTGGGGTGCAGAAGGACTGATAAAGAAACCAGAGTTTGGAGACTGGGGTGCAGAAAGATCTTACAGAGAGCAGAATTTGGAGACTGAGGTGCAGAAGGACTGTTGCAGAGATGAGAGGTTGGAGACTGGGGTGCATAAGGACTGTTGCAGATAGCAGAGGTTGCAGACTGGGGTGCAGAAGGACTGTTATAGAGAGCAGAGTTTGGAGTCAGGGGTGCAGAAAGATCTTACAGAGAGCAGAATTTGGAGACTGAGGTGCAGACAGACCGTTGCAGAGATCAGAGGTTGGAGACTGGGGTGCAGAAGGATCGTTGCAGAGAACAGAGGATGGAGAGTGGGGTGCAGAAGGCCTGCTATAGAGAGCAGAGTTTTGAGACTGGAGTGCAGAAGGCCTGTTACAGAGAGGAAAGGTTGGAGACTGGGGTGCAGAAAAACTGTTACAGAGAGCAGAGTTTGGAGACTGGTTTGCTGAAGGAACTTACAGAGAGCAGATGTTAGAGACTGAGGTTCAGGTGGACTGTTACAGAGAGCAGTGTTTGGAGACTGGGGTGAAGAAGAATCGTGGAGAGCAAAGGTTTCAGACTGAGTTGCAGAAGTACTGTTACAGAGAGAAGAGGTGGGAGACTTAGGTGTAGAAGGACTGTTACAGAGAGCAGAGTTTAGAGACTGACGTGCAGAAGGACTGTTACAGAAAGCACAGGTTGAAGACTGAGGTGCAGAAGGATAAATACAAAGAGCAGAGGTTGGATACCCGGATTCAGATGAACTGATTCTAAAAGCAGAGGTTGGAGACTGGGTTGCAGAAGGACCGTTACAGAGAGCAGAGTTTGGAAACTGCTGTACATAAGGTCTGTTACAGAGAGCAGATCTCGGAGACTGGGGAGCAGAAGGACTGTTACAGAGGATAAAGGTTTGAGACTTGGGTGGAGAAGAAATTTTTCAGAGAGCAGAGTTTGAAAACTGGAGTGCAGAAGGATCTTACGGAGAGCAGAGTTTGGAGAGTGTATTGACGAAGGACTGTTGAAGAGAGCAGATGTTGAAGACTGGGGTCCAGAAGGTTCGTTGCAGAGAGCAGAGTTTGGAGACTGGGGTGCAAAAGGACTGTTGCAGAGAGCAGATGTTGGAGACTGGGGTGGAGAAGGACTGTTGCAGACAGCAGATATTAGAGACTGAGGTGCAGAAGGATTGCTACAGAGAACAGGGTTTGGAGACTGAGGTGCGGAAGGACTGTTGCACAGAGCAGCGTTTGGAGACTGGGGTGCAGAAGGACTGTTACAGAGAGCAGCAGTTGGAGACTGGTGTTCAGATGGATGTTATAGAGAGCAGAGTTTTCAGACTGGGGTGCAAAAGGACAGTTGCAGAAAGAAGATGTTGGAGACTTCGGTGTAGAAGAATCATTGCAGAGAAAAGAGGTTGGACACTGGGGTGCAGAAGGCTTATTACAGAGAGCAGAGTTTGGAGACTGAGGTACAGAAGGACTTTTTCAGAGATGAGAGGTTGGAAACTGTGGTTTAGTTGGATCATTGCAGAGAGCAAAGGTTGGAGACAGGCATGCAGAATGATCATTGCATAGAGCAGAGTTTGGAGACTGGCGTGCAGAAGGCCTGTTACAGAGAGCAGTGTTTGGAGACTGGGTTGCTGAAGGATCTAACAGAGAGCAGTGGTTGGAGACTGAGCTTCAGGTGGACTGTTACAGAAAGCAGTGGTTGTATACTGGGGTGCAGAAGAATCGTGGTGAGCAGAGGTTTAAGACTGAGGTAAAGGTGGACTTTTACAGAAAGCAGTATTTGGAGTCTGAGGTGTAGAAGAACTGTTACAGAGAGCAGATTTTGGAGACTCAGGTGCAGAAAAACTGTTACAGGAAGCAGAGTTTGGAAATTAAGGTGGAGAAGACTCATTGCAGAGAGAAGAGGTTGGAGAATGGGGTGCAGAAATCCTGTTTCAGAGAGCAGAGATTGGAGATTGGCTTGCAGAAGTCCTGTTACAGAGAGCAGAGTTTGGAGACTGTTGTGCAGAAGGACTGTTACAGAGTACAGAGTTTAAAGACTGGGTTGTAGAAGGATCTTACTGAGAGCAGAGTTAGGAGAATGAGGAGCAAAGCACTGTTACAGAGAGAAGAAGTAGAAGACTGGGGTGCAGAAGGGTCTTTGCAGAGAGCAGAATTTTAAGACTGAGGGACAGAAGGACTGTTGCAGAGAGTAGATGTTGGAGACTGTGGTGCAGAAGGACTGTTGCAGACAGCATAGGTAGAAGACTTTGGTGAAGAAGAATCGTTGCAGAGAGCAGAGGTTGGAGACTGGTGTGCAGAAGCACTGTTACAGAGAGCAGAGTTTGGAGACTGGGTTGCAGAAGAATCTTAGAGCGAGCAGAGGTTGCAGACTGAGGTGCAGAAGGACTGTTACAGAGAGTAGAGGTTGGAGACTGATTTGCATAAAGGCCCTTGCAGAGAACAGAGTTTGGAGACTGAGGTGCAGAAGAATTGTTACAGAGATCAGAGGTTGGAGACTCTGGTGCAGAAGGACTCTGCAGAGAGCAGACGTTGGAGACTGGGGTGAAGAAGGATCATTGCAGAAAGCAGAGTTTTGAAACTGGAGTGTAAAAGTACTGTTTCAGAGAGCAGATGTTGAAGACTGGGGTGCAGAAGGACTGTTGCAAAGTGCAGAGTTTGGAGAATGTGGTGAAAAAGGACTGTTTAAGAGAGCAGAGTTTGGAGACTGAAGTTCAGAAGGACTGTTACAGAGAGTAGAGGTTGGTTACTGGGGTGCAGAAGGACTGTTACAGAGATAAGAGTTTGGAGAGTGGGCTTCAGATGGATGTTACAGAGCCAGAGGTTGGAGACTGTGGTGCAAAAGGACTGTTGCAGAGAGCAGAGGTTGGAGACTTTTATGGAGAAGAATCGTTGCAGAGAGAAGATTTTGGTGACTCCGGTGCAGAATGCCAATTACAGAGAGCAGGTTTTTGAGACTGGGTTGCAGAAGTCCTGTTACAGAGAGCAGAGGTTGGAGACTGTTTTGCAGAAGGACGGTTGCATAGTGCGGAGTTTAAAGACTGGGTTGCTGAAGTATTTTACAGAGAGCAGAGTTGGGAGAATGAGGTGCAGAAGGACTGTTACAGGCAGCAGAGTTAGGAGACTGGGGTGCAGAATGTTCGTTGAAGACAGCAGAGTTTTCAGACTGAGGTGCAGAAGGACTGTTGCAGAGAGCAGTTATTGGAGACTGGGGTGCAGAAGGACTGTTGCAGAGAGCAGAGGTTGGAGACTGGGGTTAAGAGGGATGGTTGCAGAGAGCAGAGGTTGGAGACTGGTGTTCAGAAGGACTGTTACAGAGAGCAGATTTTGGAGACTGGGTTAGAAGGATACTAGAGAGAGCAGAGGTTAGCGAGTGAGGTGCAGAACGACTGTTACAGAGAGTAGAGGTTGGAGACTGGGGTGCAGAAGGACTGTTGCAGAGAGCAGAGGATGGAGACTGGGGTGCAGAAGGACTGTTGCAGAGAGCAGAGCTTGGAGACTGGGCTGAAGAAAGACTGTTTTAGAGAGCAGTTGTTGGAGACTGGGTTGCAGAAGGAATGTTGCAGAGAGCAGAAGTTGGAGACTGAGGTACGGAAGTCCTGTTACAGAGAGAAGAGGTTGGATCCTAGGATGCAGAAGGACTGTTGCAGAGAGCAGAGGTTGGATACAGGGGTGAAGATGGATCTTACAGAGAGAGGAATTTGGAGACTGAGGTGCAGAAAGACTGTTGCAGAGATAAGTGTTAGTAACTGGGGTGCAGTAGGATCATTGCAGAGAGCAGAGGATGGAGACTGGGGTGCAGAAGGATCACTGTACAGGGCATATTTTGGAGACTGAGGTGCAGAAGGCCTACTACAGAAAGATGAGTTTGGAGAATGGCGTGCAGAAGGCCTGTTATAGAGAGGAGATGTTGGAGACTTGGGTGCAGAAGGACTGTTATAGAGAGCAGAGTTTGGAGACTGGGTTGCTGAAGAATCTTACAGAGAGCAGTGTTTGGAGACTAGGTGCAGGTGGACTGTTACAGAGAGCAGTGTTTGGAGACTGGGGTGCAGAAGGATTGTACAGAGAGCAGAGGTGTCAGACTGAGGTGCAGAAGGACTGTTACAGAGAGCAGAGGTTGGAGACTGAGGTGTAGAAGGACTGTTACAGAGACCAGAGTTTGGAGACTGAGGTGCAGAAGGACTGTTACAAAAAGAAGTGGTTGAAAATTGGGGTGCAGAAAGACCATAACAGGGACCAGAGTTTGGAGACTGCGGTATAGAAAAACTGTAACAGAGAGCAGAGGTTTGAGACTGAGGTGCAGAATAATAGATACAGAGAGCAGAGGTTTGAGACTGGGTTTTAGAAGGATCTACAGAGAGCAGAGGTTTGAGAGTGAAGTGCAGAAGGACTGTTACAGAGAGTAGATGTTGGAGACTGGGGTGCTGAAGGACTTTTATAGAGAGCAGAGTTTGGAGACTGAGTTTCAGAAGGATCTTACAGAGAGCAGAGTTGGAGACTGAGGTGCAGGTGGACTGTTACAGAGAGCACTGCTTAGAGACTGTGGTGCAGAATGATCATGAAGAGAGCAGAGGTGTCAGACTGAGGTGCAGATAGACTTTTACAAAGAGCAGACTTTGGAGACTGAGGTGCATCAGAATAGATACTGAGAGCAGAGTTTTGAGACGGGGTTTTAGAAGGATCCTTCAGAGAGCAGAGGTTGGAGAGTGATGTGCAGAAGGACTGTTACAGAGAGTTGAGGTTGGAGACTGAGGTGCAGAAGACTTTTTACACAGAGCAGATTTTTGAAACTGGGGTGCAGAAGGACTATTGCAGGGAGCAGAGTTTGGAGACTGGGGTGCAGAAGGACTGTTGCAGGGAGCAGAGGATGGAGACTGGGCTGCAGAAAGAATGTTGCAGAGAGCAGAGGTCGGAGACTAAGGTGCAGAAGGACTCTTAGAGCAGAAGTTTGAGACTGGGGTGCAGAAGGACTGTTGCAGAGAGCAGAGGTTGGAGACTGAGGTGCAAAATCCTGTTACATAGAGCAAAGTTTGGACACTGGGGTGCAGAAAGATCGATGAAATAAGCAGAGCTTGGAGAAAGGGGTGCAGAAGGTTCTTACAGAGAGCAGAAGTTTGAGACTGAGTTGCAGAAGGACTGTTGCAGAGAGCAGAGTTTGGAGGCTGGGGTGCAGAAGTATAATTGGAGAGAGCAGAGTTTGGAGACTGGGGTTCAGAAGGCCTGCTACAGAGAGCAGAGTTTTGAGACTGGCGTGCAAAAGGCCTGTTACAGAGAGGAGAGTTTGGAGACTGGGTTGCAGAAGGAATGTTATAGAGAGCAGAGTTTGGAGACTGAGTTCCTGAAGAATCTTACAGAGAGCAGAGGTTGGAGAGTGAGGTGCAAGTGGACTGTTACAGAGAGCAGTGGTTGGAGACTTGGGTCCAGAAGTTTTGTGCAGAGAGCAGAAGTGTCAGACTGAGGTGCAGATGGACTGTTACAGAGAGCAGAGGTTGGAGACTGAGGTGTAGAAGGACTGTTACAGAGAGCAGAGTTTGGAGACTGAGGTGCAGAAGGACTGTTACAGAAAGTAGTGGTTGGAAATTGTGGTGCAAAAGGACCGTAAGAAAGAACAGAGTTTGGAGTCTGCGGTATAGAAAAACTGTAACAGAAAGCAGAGTTTGAAGACTGAGGTGTAGAAGGATAGATACAGAGAGCAGATGTTTGAGACTGGGGTTCAGAAGGACTGATACAGAAATGAGAGTTTGGAGACTGGGGTGCACAAGGACCGTTATGGAGAGCAGAGGTTGGAGAGTGCGGTACAGAAGGACAGTTACAGAGAGCAGATGTTGGAGACTGGGGAGCAAAAGGACTGTTGCAGAGGACAGAGGTTGGAGACTGGGGTGTTTCAGGATATTTGCAAAAAGCAGAGTTTAAAGAATGGTGTGGAGAAGAAATATTACAGAGAGCAGAGTTTGGATACTAAAGTACAGAAGAATCTTATAGAGAGCAGAGGTTGGATACATTGGTGCAGAAAGACTGTTGAAGAGAGCAGAGGTTGGAGACTGGGGTGGAAAAGGACTTTTGCAGAGAGCAGAGGTTGGAGACTGAGGGACAGAAGGATTGTTAGAGAGAGGATAGTTTGCAGACTGGGGTACAGAAAGAGTGTTGCAGAGAGAAGAGGTTGGAGACTGGGGTTCATAAGGACTGTTGCAGAGAGCAGAGTTTGGAGACTGGGGTGCAGAAGGACTGTTACAGAGAAGAGATGTTGGAAACACGGGTGCAGAAGGACTGTTATAGAGAGCAGAGTTGGAGACTGGGTTGCTGAAGGATCTTACAGAGAGCAGAGGTTGGCGACTGAGGTGCAGAAGGACTGTTACAGAGAGCAGAGTGTGAAGACTCAGGTGCAGAAGGACTGTTACAGGTAGCAGAGTTTGGAAATTGGGGTGCAGAAGGACTTTTACAGAGAGCAGAGGTTGGAGACTGCGGTATAGGACTGTTACCGAGAGCAGAGGTTGGAGACTGGGGTGCAGAAGGACTCTTACATAGAGCACAGGTTGGAGACTGAGGTGCAAAAGGATAGATACAGAGAACAGAGTTTGGAGACTATGGTTCAGACAGACTGTTACAGAAAGCAGAGGTTGGAGACTGGGGTGTAGAAGGACCGTTACAAAGAGCAGAGTTTGGAAACTGTGGTACAGAAGGACTGTTACAGAAAGCAGATCTTGCAGACTGGGGAGCAGAAGGACTGTTGCAGAGGACAGAGGTTGGAGACTCGGGTGGGGAAGGAATGTTACAGAGAACAGAGTTTGGAAACTAGAGTGCAGAAGGATCTTACAAAGAGAAGAGTTTGAAGACTGTGTTGCAGGAGGACTGTTGAAGAGAGCAGACATTGGAGACTGGGGTCCAGAAGGATCGTTGCAGAGAGTAGAGTTTTGAGACTGAAATGCAGAAGAACTCTTCCAGAGAGAAGATGTTGAAGACTGGGGTACAGAAGGACTGTGGCAGAGAGCAGATTTTAGAGACTGGGGTGCAGAAGGACTGTTACACAGAGCAGAGGTTGAAGACTGACTTGCAGATGGACTGTTACAGAGAGCAGAGTTTGAAAACTGGGGTGCAGAAGGACTGTTACAGAGAGCAGAGTTTGGAGACTGGGGTTCAGATTGATCTTTCAGAGAGCAGAATTTGGAGACTGGGATGCAAAGGACTGTTGCAGAGAGCAAAATCTGGAGACTGGTGTGGAGAAGAATCGTTGCAGAGAGAAGAGGTTGGAGCCTGGGGTGCAGAAGGCCTGTTACAGAGAGCAGAGTTTGGAGACTGGGTGGCAGAAGTCCTGGTACCGAGAGCAGAGGTTGGAAACTGTTGTGCAGAAGGACTGTTACAGAGTGCAGATTTAAAGACTGGGTTGCAGAAGGATCTTACAGAGAGCAGAGTTGGAAGACTGAGGTTCAGAAGGACTGTTACAGAGAGCAAAGTTAGGAGACAGGGGTGCATAACGGTCGTTGCAGAGAGCAGAGTTTGGAGACTGAGGTACAGAAGAACTGTTGCAGACAGCAGAAGTTGGAGACTGGAGTGCAGAAGGAGTGTGGCAGATAGCAGATGTTGGAGACTGGGGTGCAGAAGGACTGTTACAAAGAGCAGAGTTTGGAGACTGGGGTGCAGAAGGACTGTTACAGAGAGCAGAGGCTGGATACTAGGCTTCAGATGGATCTTACAGAGAGCAGAGGTTGAAGACTGGGGTGCAAATGGACTGCTGCAGAGAGCAGAGGTTGGAGACTGGGGTGCAGAAGGATCTTAGAAAGAGCAGAGTTTTGAGACTGTGGTGCAGAAGAACTGTTGCAAGGAGCAGAGGTTTGACACTGCTGTGCAGAAGGATGGTTGCAGAGAGAAGAGTTTGGAGACTAGGATGAAGAAGGACTGTTACAGAGAGCAGTGGTAGGAGACTGGTATGCAGAACGGTCGTTGCAGAGAGCAGAGTTTTCAGACTGAGGTACAGAAGAACATTTGCAGAGAGCAGATGTTGGAGACTGGAGTGCAGAAGGACTGTTGCAGATAGCAGATGTTGGAGACTGGGGTGCAGAAGAACTGATAAATAAAGCAGAGTTTGGAGACTGGGGTGCAGAATGACCGTTACAGAGAGGAGACTTTGGAGACTGCAATACAGGAGAACTGTTACAGAGAGAAGAGGTTGGAGACTGGGGTGGAGAAGGATCTTAGAAAGAGCAGAGTTTTGAGACTGTGGTGCAGAAGAACTGTTGCAAGGAGAAGAAGTTTGACACTGCTGTGCAGAAGGATGGTTGCAGAGAGAAGAGTTTGGAGACTAGGATGAAGAAGGACTGTTACAGAGAGCAGTGGTAGGAGACTGGTATGCAGAACGGTCGTTGCAGAGAGCAGAGTTTTCAGACTGAGGTACAGAAGAACATTTGCAGAGAGCAGATGTTGGAGACTGGAGTGCAGAAGGACTGTTGCAGATAGCAGATGTTGGAGACTGGGGTGCAGAAGAACTGATAAATAAAGCAGAGTTTGGAGACTGGGGTGCAGAATGACCGTTACAGAGAGGAGACTTTGGAGACTGCAATACAGGAGAACTGTTACAGAGAGAAGAGGTTGGAGACTGGGGTGGAGAAGAAGTGTTTCAGAGGTGCAGATATTGGATACTGGTGTGCAGAAGAACTGTTGCAGAGAGCAGAGTTTGAAGACTGGGGTGCAGAAGAACTGACGCAGAGAGCAGTGGTTGGAGACTGAGGTGCAGAAAGAATGTTTCAGATAGCAAAGTTTGGAGACTGGGGTGCAGAATTACTGATAGAGAAAGCAGAGGTTGAGTCTGGGGTGCAGAAGGACCGTTACAGAGAGCAGAAGTTGGAGACTGTGGTTAAGAAGTGCTGTTGAAGAGAGCAGAGGTTAGAGAATGGGGTGCAGAAGAACTGTTACAAAGAGCAGAGGTTAGAGAATGAGGAGCAGAATTAAGATTGCAGAGTTCAGAGGTTGGAGACAGAGGTGCAGAAGGACTGTTACAGAGAGCAGAGTTTGGAAACCCTGTTGCAGAAGGACTGATACAGAAAGCAGAGGTTTGAGACTCTGGTGCAGAAGGACCATTACAGAGAGCAGAGGTTGGAGACTGCGTTATAGAAGGACTGTTACAGAGAGCAAAGGTTGGAGAATGGTGTGCAGAAGGACTATTGCAGAAAGCACAGGTTGGAGAATGAGTGCAGAAGGATAGATACAGAGAGCAGAGGTTGGAGATTTGTATTCAGAAGGACTGATTAAAAAATCAGAGTTTGGAGACTGGGTTGCAGAAGGACCGTTACAGAGAGCAGAGGTTGGAGACTGCGGTACATAAGGACTGTTACAGAGAGCAGAGGTTGGAGACTGTGGTGCATAAGGACTGTTACAGAGAGCAGAGTTTGGAGACTGGAGAGTAGAAGGACTACTGCAGAGAACAGAGGTTGGAGACTGGGTTGCAGCAGGACCGTTGAATAAAGCAGATGTTGAAGACTGGGTTGGAGAAGGAAAGTTACAGAGAGCAGAGTTTAGAAACTGGGGTGCAGAAGGACCTTACAGAGAGCACAGGTTGGAGACAGGAGTGCAGAAGGACTGTTGAGGAGAGGAGACGTTTGAGACTGGGGTTCAGAAGGATCGTTGCAGAGAGCAGAGGTTGGAGACTGAGGTGCAAAAAGACTGTTACAGAGAGTAGAGGATGGAGATTGGGATGCAAAAGTCCTGTTACAGAGAGCAGAGTTTGGAGACTGGGGTGCAGAAGAACTCTTACAGAGAGCATAGTTGTTAGACAAGGTTGCAGAAGGATCTTACAAAGAGCAGAGATTGTAGACCGAGGTGCAGCAGGAGTGTTACAGAGAGCAGAGGTTGGAGACTGGGGTGCAGAAGGCCTTTTACGGAGAGCAGAGTTTGGAGAACAGCTCCAGAAGGACTGTAACAGATGGCAGAGTTTTTAGAATGGTTTGCAGAAAAATCTTACAGAGAGCAGATGTTGGAGACTGACGTTCAGAGGTTGGAGATTTGTATTCAGAAGGACTGATTAAAAAATCAGAGTTTGGAGACTGGGGTGCAGAAGGATCATTGTAGAGAGCTGAGGTTTGATACTGGGGTTCCGAATAACTGTTACAGAGAGCAGAGTTTTGAGACAAGGTTGCAGAATGATCTTACAGAGAGCAGAGATTGTAGACCGAGGTGCAGGAAGACTGTTACAGACAGCATATTTTGGAGACTGGGGTACACAAGGATCATTGCAGACAGCGCAGACTGAGGCGCAGAAGGACTGTTGATGAGAGGAGATGTTGGAGACTTGGGTGTAGAAGGACTGTTGCAGAGAGCAGATGTTGGAGACTGGGATGCAGAAGGATCGTTGCAGAGAGCAGAGGTTGGACACTGGGGTGCAGAAAGACTGTTAAACAGAGAAGAGGTTTAAGACTGGGGTGTAGAAAGACTGTTGCAGAGAGACGAGTTTGGATACTTGGGTCCAGAAGGACTGTTGCAGAGAGCTGAATTTGGAGACTGAGATGCAGACGGACTGTTACAGAGAGTAGAGTCTGGAGACTCTGGTGCAGAAGAACCGTTACAGAGAGCAGATTTTGGAGACTAGGGTACAGAAGGACTGTTGCAGAGAGCAGATGTTGGAGACTGGGATGCAGAAGGATCATTGCAGAGAGCAGAGGTTGGACACTGGGGTGCAGAAGGACTGTTACACAGAGCAGATGTTGGAGACTTGGGTGAAGAAGGACTGTTGCAGGGAGCAGGTGTTGGAGAGTTATGTGCAGAAGGACCGTTGCAGATAGCAGATGTTGGAGACTGGGGTGCAGAAGACTGATACAGAAAGCAGAGGTTGGAGACTGGGGTGCAGGAGGACCGTTACAGAGAGCAGAGTTTTGAGACTGCAATACAGGAGGACTGTAGCACAGAGAAGAGGTCTGAGACTGGAGTGGAAAAGAACTGTTTCAGAGTGCAGAGTTTGGAGACTGTGGTGTAGAAGAACTGTCGCAGATCACAGAAGTTGGAGACTGAGTTGCAGAAAGAATGTTACAGAGAGCAAATGTTGGAGACTGGGTTGCAGAATTACTAATAAAAAAAGCAGAGGTTGAAGACTGGGGTGCAGAAGGACCGTTACAGAAAGCAGAGGTGGGAGGCTGCAGTATAAAAGGAATGTTACACAGAGCAGAGTTTGGAGACTAGGGTACAGAAGGACTGTTGCAGAGAGCAGATGTTGTAGAATGTGGTTCAGAAGAACTGAAGTAGAGAGCAGAGGTTAGAGAATGGGGTGCAGAAGTAAGGTTGCAGAGAGCAGAGTTTGGAAACAGTGGTGCAGAAGGACTGATACAGAAAGCAGAGGTTTGAGACTGGGGTGCAGAAGGACTGTTACAGAGAGCAGAGGTTGAAACCTGCGGTACAGAAAGACTGTTACAGAAAGCAGATTTTGGAGACTGGGGAGCAGAAGAACTGTTACAGAGAACAGAGTTTTGAGACTGGGGTGCCGCAGGACCGGTGCAGAATCCAGAGGTTGTAGACTGTGCTGGAAAGGAATGTTACAAAGAGCAGAGTTTGAAAACTGGGATGCAGAAGGATTTTACAGAGAGGTTGGAGACAGGGGTGCAGACGAACTGTTGAGGAGAGAAGTGCTTGGATACCGAGGTGCAAAAAGACTGTTACAGAGAGTAGAGGTTGGAGATTGGGGTGCG
>NW_027522459.1:44663-125504 GCF_052094955.1 Ictidomys tridecemlineatus | reverse complement strand
AACCGTTGTTTGCAGTAACCATTTTGGCAGGTTTTTAGTGTTTCACTCTGTTTTCTCCTATAGGGATACATGTATTTGGAACTCTAAATCAAACACTGTTTGTGCTCGCTTTTTTAAACTTGACAAAAAAAAGCAGTTTCAAGTTCTATCTCTATGGTTTGTTTTATGTTGATGTAGCCCTAAGCAGAGACTGGCGAAAATCACTTTCATGGAAAGGGGTTGCCAAGCTTCCAAAAAACTACGAGTTGCCGGAATCTCAGTAAACATTTTTTCACCCAATCTTGATGATTCTTTCAGGTAATGATCAGTACACCAAAACCACTTGGCTCACCAAATTTCGTTCTTCTAGGTTAAACCATTCGTTTGCAGTAACCGTTTTCATTTTTAGGTTTCACTCTGTTTTCCCCTATAGGGATACATGTATTTGAGACTCTAAATCAAACACGGTTTGTGCTAGCTCTTTGAAACTTGACACAAAAAAGCAGTTTCAAGTTCTATCTCTATGGTTTGTTTGCTGTTGATGTAGCCCTAAGCAGAGACTGGCGAAAATCACTTTCATGAAAAGGGGTTGCCAAGCTTCCAAAAAACTACGAGTTGCCTGAAATCTCAGCAAACATTTTTTCAACCAATCTTGATGATTCTTTCAGGTAATTATCAGTACACCAAAACCACTTGGCTCACCAAATTTTGTTCTTCTAGGTTAATCCGTTCGTTTGCAGTAACGTTTTCATTTTTAGGTTTCACTCTGTTTTCTCCTTTAGGGATACATGTGTTTGGAACTCCAAATCAAACACGGTTTGTGCTAGCTATTTGAAACTTGACATAATAAGCAGTTTGAAGTTTTATCTCTATGGTGTGTTTGCTGTTTATGTAGCCCCAAGCAGAGACTGGCGAAAATCACTTTCATGGAAAGGGGTTGCCAAGCTTCCAAAAAACAACGAGTTGCCTGAAATCTCAGCAAACATTTTTTCACCCAATCTTGATGATTCTTTCAGTAATGATCAGTACACCAAAACCCCCTTGGCTCACCACATTTTGTTCTTCTAGCTTAAAAAGTTTGTTTGCAGTAACCATTTCATTTTTAGGTTTCACTCTATTTTCTCCTATAGGGATACATGTATTTGGAAATCTAAATCAAACACGGTTTGTGCTAGCTCTTTGAAACTTTACACAAGAAAGCAGTTTCAAGTTCTATCACTATGGTTTGTTTGCTGTTGATGTACCCCTAAGCAGAGACTGGCGAAAATCACTTTCATGGAAAGGGGTTGCCAAGCTTCCAAAAAACTACGAGTTGCCTGAAATCTCAGCAAACATTTTTTCACCCAATCTTGATGATTCTTTCAGGTAATGATCAGTACACAAAAACCACTTGGCTCAACAAATTTCCTTATTCTAGGTTAAACCGTCATTTGCAGTAACCGTTTTCATTTTTATGTTTCTCTCTGTTTTCTCCTATAGGGATACATGTATTTGGAACTCTAAATCAAACACGGTTGGTGCTAGCTCTTTGAAACTTGACACAAGAAAGCAGTTTCAAGTTCTATCTCTATGGTTTGTTTGCTGTTGATTTAGCCCTAAGCAGAGACTGGCGAAAATCACTTTCATGGAAAGGGGTTGCCAAGCTTCCAAAAAACTACGAGTTGCCTGAAATCTCAGCAAACATATTTTCACCCAATCTTGATGATTCTTTCAGGTAATGATCAGTATACCAAAACCACTTGGCTCACCACATTTCGTTCTTCTAGGTTATATAGTTCGTTTCAGTAACCATTTTCATTTTTAGGTTTCACTCTGTTTTCTCCTATAGGGATACATGTATTTGGAACTCTAAATCAAACACGGTTTGTGCTAGCTCTTTGAAACTTGACATAAGAAAGCAGTTTCAAGTTATATCTCTATGGTTTGTTTGCTGTTGATGTAGCCCTAAGCAGAGACTGGCGAAAATCACTTTCATGGAAAGGAGTTGCCAAGCTTCCAAAAACTACGAGTTTCCTGAAATCTCAGCAAACATTTTTTCACCCAATATTGATGATTTACTCAAGTAATGATCAGTACAACAAAACCACTTGGCTCACCAAATTTCATTCTTCTAGGTTAAACCGTTCGTTTGCAGTAACCGTTTTCATTTTTAGGTTTCACTCTGTTTTCTCCTATAGGGATACATGTATTTGGAAATCTAAATCAAACGCGGTTTGTGCTAGCTCTTTGAAACTTGACACAATAAAGCAGTTTCAATTTCTATCTCTATGGTTTTTTTGCTGTTGATGTAGCCCTAAGCAGAGACTGGCGAAAATCACTTCCATGAAAGGGGTTGCCAAGCTTCCAAAAAAGTACGAGGTGCCTGAAACCTCAGCAAACATTTTTTCACCCAATCTTGATGATTCTTTCAGGAAAAGATCAGTACACAAAAACCACTTGGCTCAACAAATTTCCTTATTCTAGGTTAAACCGTTCGTTTGCAGTAACCATTTTCATTTTTATGTTTCACTCTGTTTTCTCCTATAGGGATACATGTATTTGGAACTCTAAATCAAACACTGTTTGTGCTCGCTTTTTTAAACTTGACAAAAAAAAAAGCAGTTTCAAGTTCTATCTCTATGGTTTGTTTTATGTTGATGTAGCCCTAAGCAGAGACTGGCGAAAATCACTTTCATGGAAAGGGGTTGCCAAGCTTCCAAAAAACTACGAGTTGCCGGAAATCTCAGTAAACATTTTTTCTCCCAATCTTGATGATTCTTTCAGGTAATGTTCAGTACACCAAAACCACTTGGCTCACCAAATTTCGTTCTTCTAGGTTAAACCATTCGTTTGCAGTAACCGTTTTCATTTTTAGGTTTCACTCTGTTTTCCCCTATAGGGATACATGTATTTGAGACTCTAAATCAAACACGGTTTGTGCTAGCTCTTTGAAACTTGACACAAAAAAGCAGTTTCAAGTTCTATCTCTATGGTTTGTTTGCTGTTGATGTAGCCCTAAGCAGAGACTGGCGAAAATCACTTTCATGAAAAGGGGTTGCCAAGCTTCCAAAAAACTACGAGTTGCCTGAAATCTCAGCAAACATTTTTTCAACCAATCTTGATGATTCTTTCAGGTAATTATCAGTACACCAAAACCACTTGGCTCACCAAATTTTGTTCTTCTAGGTTAATCCGTTCGTTTGCAGTAACCGTTTTCATTTTTAGGTTTCACTCTGTTTTCTCCTTTAGGCATACATGTGTTTGGAACTCCAAATCAAACACGGTTTGTGCTAGCTATTTGAAACTTGACATAATAAAGCAGTTTGAAGTTTTATCTCTATGGTGTGTTTGCTGTTTATGTAGCCCCAAGCAGAGATGGCGAAAATCACTTTCATGGAAAGGGGTTGCCAAGCTTCCAAAAACAACGAGTTGCCTGAAATCTCAGCAAACATTTTTTCACCCAATCTTGATGATTCTTTCAGGTAATGATCAGTACACCAAAACCCCTTGGCTCACCACATTTTGTTCTTCTAGCTTAAAAAGTTTGTTTGCAGTAACCATTTTCATTTTTAGGTTTCACTCTATTTTCTCCTATAGGGATACATGTATTTGGAAATCTAAATCAAACACGGTTTGTGCTAGCTCTTTGAAACTTTACACAAGAAAGCAGTTTCAAGTTCTATCACTATGGTTTGTTTGCTGTTGATGTACCCCTAAGCAGAGACTGGCGAAAATCACTTTCATGGAAAGGGGTTGCCAAGCTTCCAAAAAACTACGAGTTGCCTGAAATCTCAGCAAACATTTTTTCACCCAATCTTGATGATTCTTTCAGGTAATGATCAGTACACAAAAACCACTTGGCTCAACAAATTTCCTTATTCTAGGTTAAACCGTTCATTTGCAGTAACCGTTTTCATTTTTATGTTTCTCTCTGTTTTCTCCTATAGGGATACATGTATTTGGAACTCTAAATCAAACACGGTTTGTGCTAGCTCTTTGAAACTTGACACAAGAAAGCAGTTTCAAGTTCTATCTCTATGGTTTGTTTGCTGTTGATTTAGCCCTAAGCAGAGACTGGCGAAAATCACTTTCATGGAAAGGGGTTGCCAAGCTTCCAAAAAACTACGAGTTACCTGAAACCTCAGCAAAAGTTTTTCACCCAATGTTGATGATTTTTTCAGGTAATGATCAGTACACCAAAACCACTTGGCTCACCAAATTTTGTTCTTCTAGGTTAAACCTTTCGTTTGCAGTAACCGTTTTCATTTTTAGGTTTCACTCTGTTTTCTCCTTTAGGGATACATGTATTTGGAACTATAAATCAAACAAGGTTTGTGCAAGCTCTTTGAAACTTGACATAATAAAGCAGTTTCAATTTCTATCTCTATGGTTTTTTGCTGTTGATGTAGCCCTAAGCAGAGACTGGCGAAAATCACTTCCATGAAAGGGGTTGCCAAGCTTCCAAAAAAGTACGAGGTGCCTGAAACCTCAGCAAACATTTTTTCACCCAATCTTGATGATTCTTTCAGGAAAAGATCAGTACACAAAAACCACTTGGCTCAACAAATTTCCTTATTCTAGGTTAAACCGTTCGTTTGCAGTAACCGTTTTCATTTTTATGTTTCACTCTGTTTTCTCCTATAGGGATACATGTATTTGGAACTCTAAATCAAACACTGTTTGTGCTCGCTTTTTTAAACTTGACAAAAAAAAAAGCAGTTTCAAGTTCTATCTCTATGGGTTTGTTTTATGTTGATGTAGCCCTAAGCAGAGACTGGCGAAAATCACTTTCATGGAAAGGGGTTGCCAAGCTTCCAAAAAACTACGAGTTGCCGGAAATCTCAGTAAACATTTTTTCACCCAATCTTGATGATTCTTTCAGGTAATGATCAGTACACCAAAACCACTTGGCTCACCAAATTTCGTTCTTCTAGGTTAAACCATTCGTTTGCAGTAACCATTTTCATTTTTAGGTTTCACTCTGTTTTCCCCTATAGGGATACATGTATTTGAGACTCTAAATCAAACACGGTTTGTGCTAGCTCTTTGAAACTTGACACAAAAAAGCAGTTTCAAGTTCTATCTCTATGGTTTGTTTGCTGTTGATGTAGCCCTAAGCAGAGACTGGCGAAAATCACTTTCATGAAAAGGGGTTGCCAAGCTTCCAAAAACTACGAGTTGCCTGAAATCTCAGCAAACATTTTTTCAACCAATCTTGATGATTCTTTCAGGTAATTATCAGTACACCAAAACCACTTGGCTCACCAAATTTTGTTCTTCTAGGTTAATCCGTTCGTTTGCAGTAACCGTTTTCATTTTTAGGTTTCACTCTGTTTTCTCCTTTAGGGATACATGTGTTTGGAATTCCAAATCAAACACGGTTTGTGCTAGCTATTTGAAACTTGACATAATAAAGCAGTTTGAAGTTTTATCTCTATGGTGTGTTTGCTGTTTATGTAGCCCCAAGCAGAGACTGGCGAAAATCACTTTCATGGAAAGGGGTTGCCAAGCTTCCAAAAAACAACGAGTTGCCTGAAATCTCAGCAAACATTTTTTCACCCAATCTTGATGATTCTTTCAGGTAATGATCAGTACACCAAAACCCCTTGGCTCACCACATTTTGTTCTTCTAGCTTAAAAAGTTTATTTGCAGTAACCATTTTCATTTTTAGGTTTCACTCTATTTTCTCCTATAGGGATACATGTATTTGGAAATCTAAATCAAACACGGTTTGTGCTAGCTCTTTGAAACTTTACACAAGAAAGCAGTTTCAAGTTCTATCACTATGGTTTGTTTGCTGTTGATGTAGCCCTAAGCAGAGACTGGCGAAAATCACTTTCATGGAAAGGGGTTGCCAAGCTTCCAAAAAACTACGAATTGCCTAAAATCTCAGCAAACATGTTTTCACCCAATCTTGATGATTCTTTCAAGTAATGATCAGTACACCAAAACGACTTGGCTCACCAAATTTCGTTCTTCTAGGTTAACCATTCGTTTGCAGTAACCGTTTTCATTTTTATGTTTCACTCTGTTTTCTCCTATACGGATACATGTATTTGGAACTCTAAATCAAACACGGTTTGTGCTAGCTCTTTGAAACTTGACACAATAAAGCAGTTTCAAGTTCTATCTCTATGGTTTTTTTGCTGTTGATGTAGCCCTAAGCAGAGACTGGCGAAAATCACTTTCATGAAAGGGGTTGCCAAGCTTCCAAAAAACTACGAGTTGCCTTAAACATAAGCAAACATTTTTTCACCCAATCTTGATGATTCTTTCAGGAAAAGATCAGTACACAAAAACCACTTGGCTCAACAAATTTCCTTATTCTAGGTTAAACCGTTCATTTGCAGTAACCGTTTTCATTTTTATGTTTCTCTCTGTTTTCTCCTATAGGGATACATGTATTTGGAACTCTAAATCAAACACGGTTTGTGCTAGCTCTTTGAAACTTGACACAAGAAAGCAGTTTCAAGTTCTATCTCTATGGTTTGTTTGCTGTTGATGTAGCCCTAAGCAGAGACTGGCGAATATCACTTTCATGGAAAGGGGTTGCCAAGCTTCCAAAAAACTATGAGTTTCCTGAAATCTCAGCAAACATTTTTTCACCCAATCTTGATGATTTACTCAAGTAATGATCAGTACACCAAAACCACTTGGCTCACCAAATTTCGTTCTTCTAGGTTAAACCGTTCGTTTGCAGTAACCGTTTTCATTTTTAGGTTTCACTCTGTTTTCTCCTATAGGGATACATGTATTTGGAAATCTAAATCAAACGCGGTTTGTGCTAGCTCTTTGAAACTTGACACAATAAAGCAGTTTCAATTTCTATCTCTATGGTTTTTTTTTGCTGTTGATGTAGCCCTAAGCAGAGACTGGCGAAAATCACTTCCATGAAAGGGGTTGCCAAGCTTCCAAAAAAGTACGAGGTGCCTGAAACCTCAGCAAACATTTTTTCATCCAATCTTGATGATTCTTTCAGGAAAAGATCAGTACACAAAAACCACTTGGCTCAACAAATTTCCTTATTCTAGGTTAAACCGTTCGTTTGAGGTAACAGTTTTCATTTTTATGTTTCACTCTGTTTTCTCCTATAGGGATACATGTATTTGGAACTCTAAATCAAACACGGTTTGTGCTAGCTCTTTGAAACTTGACACAATAAAGCAGTTTCAAGTTCTATCTCTATGGTTTGTTTGCTGTTGATGTAGCCCTCAGCAGAGACTGGCGAAAATCACTTTCATGGAAAGGGGTTGCCAAGCTTCCAAAAAACTACGAGTTGCCTGAAATCTCAGTAAACATTTTTTCACCCAATCTTGATGATTCTTTCAGGTAATGATCAGTACACCAAAACCACTTGGCTCACCAAATTTCGTTCTTCTAGGTTAAACCTTTCGTTTGCAGTAACCGTTTTCATTTTTAGGTTTCACTCTGTTTTCTCCTATAGGGATACATGTATTTGAAACTCTAAATCAAACACGGTTTGTGCTAGCTCTTTGAAACTTGACACAAGAAAGCAGTTGCAAGTTCTATCTCTATGGTTTGTTTGCTGTTGATGTAGCCCTAAGCAGAGACTGGCGAAAATCACTTTCATGGAAAGGGGTTGCCAAGCTTCCAAAAAACTACGAGTTTCCTGAAATCTCAGCAAACATTTTTTCAACCAATCTTGATGATTCTTTCAGGTAATGATCAGTACACCAAAACCACTTGGCTCACCAAATTTCGTTCTTCTAGGTTAAACCTTTCATTTGCAGTAACCGTTTTCATTTTTAGGTTTCACTCTGTTTTCTCCTATAGGGATACATGTATTTGAAACTCTAAATCAAACACGGTTTGTGCTAGCTCTTTGAAACTTGACACAAGAAAGCAGTTTCAAGTTCTATCTCTATGGTTTGTTTGCTGTTGATGTAGCCCTAAGCAGAGACTGGCGAAAATCACTTTCATGGAAAAGGGTTGCCAAGCTTCCAAAAAACTACGAGTTGCCTGAAATCTCAGCAAACATTTTTTCACCCAATCTTGATGATTCTTTCAGGTAATGATCAGTACACCAAAACGACTTGGCTCACCAAATTTCGTTCTTCTAGGTTAAACCATTCGTTTGCAGTAACCGTTTTCATTTTTATGTTTCACTCTGTTTTCTCCTATACGGATACATGTATTTGGAACTCTAAATCAAACACGGTTTGTGCTAGCTCTTTGAAACTTGACACAAGAAAGCAGTTTCAAGTTCTATCTCTATGGTTTTTTTGCTGTTGATGTAGCCCTAAGCAGAGACTGGCGAAAATCACTTTCATGAAAGGGGTTGCCAAGCTTCCAAAAAACTACGAGTTGCCTTAAACATAAGCAAACATTTTTTCACCCAATCTTGATGATTCTTTCAGGAAAAGATCAGTACACAAAAACCACTTGGCTCAACAAATTTCCTTATTCTAGGTTAAACCGTTCATTTGCAGTAACCGTTTTCATTTTTATGTTTCTCTCTGTTTTCTCCTATAGGGATACATGTATTTGGAACTCTAAATCAAACACGGTTTGTGCTAGCTCTTTGAAACTTGACACAAGAAAGCAGTTTCAAGTTCTATCTCTATGGTTTGTTTGCTGTTGATGTAGTCCTAAGCAGAGACTGGCGAAAATCACTTTCATGGGAAAGGGGTTGCCAAGCTTCCAAAAAACTACGAGTTCCCTGAAATCTCAGCAAACATTTTTTCACCCAATCTTGATGATTTACTCAAGTAATGATCAGTACACCAAAACCACTTGGCTCACCAAATTTCGTTCTTCTAGGTTAAACCGTTCGTTTGCAGTAACCGTTTTCATTTTTAGGTTTCACTCTGTTTTCTCCTATAGGGATACATGTATTTGGAAATCTAAATCAAATGCGGTTTGTGCTAGCTCTTTGAAACTTGACACAATAAAGCAGTTTCAATTTCTATCTCTATGGTTTTTTTTTTGCTGTTGATGTAGCCCTAAGCAGAGACTGGCGAAAATCACTTCCATGAAAGTGGTTGCCAAGCTTCCAAAAAAGTACGAGGTGCCTGAAACCTCAGCAAACATTTTTTCACCCAATCTTGATGATTCTTTCAGGAAAAAATCAGTACACAAAAACCGCTTGGCTCAACAAATTTCCTTATTCTAGGTTAAACCGTTCGTTTGCAGTAACCATTTTCATTTTTATGTTTCACTCTGTTTTCTCCTATAGGGATACATGTATTTGGAACTCTAAATCAAACACGGTTTGCTAGCTCTTTGAAACTTGACACAAGAAAGCAGTTTCAAGTTCTATCTCTATTGTTTGTTTGCTGTTGATGTAGCCCTAAGCAGAGACTGGCGAAAATCACTTTCATGGAAAGGGGTTGCCAAGCTTCCAAAAAACTACGAGTTGCCTGAAATCTCAGCAAACATTTTTTCACCCAATCTTGATGATTCTTTCAGGTAATGATCAGTACACCAAAACCACTTGGCTCACCAAATTTCGTTCTTCTAGGTTAAACCGTTCGTTTGCAGTAACCGTTTTCATTTTTAGGTTTCACTCTGTTTTGTCCTATAGGGATACATGTATTTGAAACTCTAAATCAAACACGGTTTGTGCTAGTTCTTTGAAACTTGATACAAGAAAGCAGTTTCAAGTTCTATCTCTATGGTTTGTTTGCTGTTGATGTAGCCCTAAGCAGAGACTGGCGAAAATCACTTTCATGGAAAGGGGTTGCCAAGCTTCCAAAAAACTACGAGTTTCCTGAAATCTCAGCAAACATTTTTTCACCCAATCTTGATGATTCTTTCAGGTAATGATCAGTACACCAAAACCCCTTGGCTCACCACATTTTGTTCTTCTAGGTTAAAAAGTTTGTTTGCAGTAACCATTTTCATTTTTAGGTTTCACTCTATTTTCTCCTATAGGGATACATGTATTTGGAAATCTAAATCAAACACGGTTTGTGCTAGCTCTTTGAAACTTGACACAAGAAAGCAGTTTCAAGTTCTATCACTATGGTTTGTTTGCTGTTGATGTACCCCTAAGCAGAGACTTGCGAAAATCACTTTCATGGAAAGGGGTTGCCAAGCTTCCAAAAAACTACGAGTTGCCTGAAATCTCAGTAAACATTTTTTCACCCAATCTTGATGATTCTTTCAGGTAATGATCAGTACACAAAAACCACTTGGCTCAACAAATTTCCTTATTCTAGGTTAAACCGTTCATTTGCAGTAACCGTTTTCATTTTTATGTTTCTCTCTGTTTTCTCCTATAGGGATACATGTATTTGGAACTCTAAATCAAACACGGTTTGTGCTAGCTCTTTGAAACTTGACACAAGAAAGCAGTTTCAAGTTCTATCTCTATGGTTTGTTTGCTGTTTATTTAGCCCTAAGCAGAGACTGGCGAAAATCACTTTCATGGAAAGGGGTTGCCAAGCTTTCAAAAAACTACGAGTTACCTGAAACCTCAGCAAAAGTTTTTCACCCAATGTTGATGATTCTTTCAGGTAATGATCAGTACACCAAAACCACTTGGCTCACCAAATTTTGTTCTTCTAGGTTAAACCTTTCGTTTGCAGTAACCGTTTTCATTTTTAGGTTTCACTCTGTTTTCTCCTTTAGGGATACATGTATTTGGATCTATAAATCAAACCAGGTTTGTGCAAGTTCTTTGAAACTTGACATGATAAAGCAGTTTCAAGTTTTATCTCTATGGTTTGTTTGCTGTTGATGTAGCCCTAAGCAGAGACTGGCGAAAATCACTTTCATAGAAAGGGGTTGCCAAGCTTCCAAAAAACTACGAGTTAAATGAAATCTCAGCAAACATTTTTTAATCCAATATTGATGATTCTTTCAGGTAATGATCAGTACACCAAAACCCCTTGGCTCACCACATTTTGTTCTTCTAGGTTAAAAAGTTTGTTTGCAGTAACCGTTTTCATTTTTAGGTTTCACTCTGTTTTCTCCTGTAGGGATACATGTATTTGGAACTCTAAATCAAACACGGTTTGTGCTAGCTCTTTGAAACTTGACACAAGAAAGCAGTTTCAAGTTCTATCTCTATGGTTTGTTTGCTGTTGATGTAGCCCTAAGCAGAGACTGGTGAATATCACTTTCATGAAAGGGGTTGCCAAGCTTCCAAAAAACTACGAGTTGCCTGAAACCTCAGCCAATATTTTTTCACCCAATCTTGATGATTCTTTCAGGAAAAGATCAGTACACAAAAACCACTTGGCTCAACAAATTTCCTTATTCTAGGTTAAACCGTTCGTTTGCAGTAACCATTTTCATTTTTATGTTTCACTCTGTTTTCTCCTATAGGGATACATGTATTTGGAACTCTAAATCAAACACGGTTTGCTAGCTCATTGAAATTTGACACAAGAAAGCAGTTTCAAGTTCTGTATCTATTGTTTGTTTGCTGTTGATGTAGCCCTAAGCAGAGACTGGCGAGAATCACTTTCATTAAAAGGGGTTGCCAAGCTTCCAAAAAACTACAAGTTGCCTGAAATCTCAGCAAACATCTTTTCACCCAATCTTGATGATTCTTTCAGGTAATGATCAGTACACCAAAACCACTTGGCTCACCAAATTTCTTTCTTCTGGGTTAAACCGTTCGTTTGCAGTAACCGTTTTCATTTTTAGGTTTCACTCTGTTTTCTCCTACAGGGATACATGTATTTGAAACTCTAAATCAAACACGGTTTGTGCTAGCTCTTTGAAACTTGACACAATAAAGCAGTTTCAAGGTCTATCTCTATGGTTTGTTTGCTGTTGATGTAGCCCTAAGCAGAGACTGGCGAAAATCACTTCCATGGACAGGGGTTGCTAAGCTTCGAAAAAACTACGAGTTGCCTGAAATCTCAGCAAACATTTTTTCACCCAATCTTGATGATTCTTTCAGGTAATGATCAGTACACCAAACCACTTGGCTCACCAAATTTCGTTCTTCTAGGTTAAACCTTTCGTTTGCAGTAACCGTTTTCATTTTTAGGTTTCACTCTGTTTTCTCCTTTAGGGATACATGTATTTGGAACTCTAAATCAAACACGGTTTGTGCTAGCTCTTTGAAACTTGACATAATAAAGCAGTTTGAAGTTTTATCTCTATGGTTTGTTTGCTGTTGATGTAGCGCTAAGCAGAGACTGTCGAAAATCACTTTCATGGAAAGGGGTTGCCAAGCTTCCAAAAAACTACGAGTTGCCTGA
Source organism: Ictidomys tridecemlineatus (assembly GCF_052094955.1). Lineage (NCBI taxonomy): Eukaryota > Metazoa > Chordata > Mammalia > Rodentia > Sciuridae > Ictidomys > Ictidomys tridecemlineatus. The sequence goes on along the minus strand of NW_027522459.1, from coordinate 113,366 downwards.
AATCTCAGCAAACATTTTTTCACCCCAATCTTGATGATTCTTTCAGGTAATGATCAGTACACCCAAACCACATGGCTCACCAAATTTTGTTCTTCTAGGTTAAACCTTTCGTTTGCAGTAACCGTTTTCATTTTTATGTTTCACTCTGTTTTCTCATATAGGGATACATGTATTTGGAACTCTAAATCAATCACGGGTTAGTGCTAGCTCTTTGAAACTTGACACAATAAAGCAGTTTCAAGTTCTATCTCTATGGTTTGTTTGCTGTTGATGTAGCCCTAAGCAGAGACTGGCGAAAATCACTTTCATGGAAAGGGGTTGCCAAGCTTCCAAAAAACTATGAGTTGCCTGAAATCTCAGCAAACATTTTTTCACCCAATCTTGATGATTCTTTCAGGTAATGATCAGTACATCAAAACATCTTGGCTCACCAAATTTCGTTTTTCTAGGTTAATCCTTTTGTTTGCAGTAACCGTTTTCATTTTTAGATTTCACTCTGTATTCTACCATAGGGATAAATGTATTTGGAACTCTAAATCACACACGGTTTGTGCTAGCTCTTTGAAACTTGACACAAGAAAGCAGTTTCAATTTCTATCTCTATGGTTTGTTTGCTGCTGATGTAGCCCTAAGCAGAGATTGGCGAAAATCACTTTCATGGAAAGGGGTTGCCAAGCTTCCCAAAAACTACGAGTTGCCTGAAATCTCAGCAAACATTTTTTCACCCAATCTTGATGATTCTTTCAGGTAATGATCAGTACACCAAAACCACTTGGCTCACCACATTTCGTTCTTCTAGGTTATAAAGTTCGTTTGCAGTAACCATTTTCATTTTTAGGTTTTCACTCTGTTTTCTCCTATAGGGATACATGTATTTGGAACTCTAAATCAAACACGGTTTGTGCTAGCTCTTTGAAACTTGACACAAGAAAGCAGTTTCAAGTTCTATTTCTATAGTTTGTTTGCTGTTGATGTAGCCATAAGCAAAGACTGGCGAAAATCACTTTCATGGAAAGGGGTTGCCAAGCTTCCAAAAAACTACGAATTGCCTAAAATCTCAGCAAACATGTTTTCACCCAATCTTGATGATTCTTTCAAGTAATGATCAGTACACCAAAACCACTTGGCTCACCAAATTTAGTTTTCAAGGTTAAACCGTTCGTTTGCAGTAACCGTTTTCATTTTTAGGTTACACTCTCTTTTCTCCTATACGGATACATGTATTTGGAACTCTAAATCAAACACGGTTTGTGCTAGCTCTTTGAAACTTGACACAATAAAGCAGTTTCAAGTTCTATCTCTATGGTTTTTTTGCTGTTGATGTAGCCCTAGCAGAGACTGGCGAAAATCACTTTCATGAAAGGGGTTGACAAGCTTCCAAAAAACTACGAGTTGCCTGAAACCTCAGCAAACATTTTTTCACCCAATCTTGATGATTCTTTCAGGTAATGATCAGTACACCAAAACCACTTGGCTCAACAAATTTCCTTCTTCTAGGTTAAACCGTTCGTTTGCAGTAACCGTTTTCATTTTTATGTTTCACTCTCTTTTCTCCAATAAGGATACATGTATTTAGAACTCTAAATCAAACACGGTTTGTGCTAGCTCTTTGAAACTTGACACAAGAAAGCAGTTTTAAGTTATATCTCTATGGTTTGTTTGTTGTTGATGTAGCTCTAAGCAGAGACTGGCGAAAATCACTTTCATGGAAAGGGGTTGCCAAGCTTCCAAAAAACTACGAGTTGCCTGAAATCTCAGTAAACATCTTTTCACCCAATCTTGATGATTCTTTCAGGTAATGATCAGTACACCAAAACCACTTGGCTCACCAAATTTCGTTCTTCTAGGTTAAACCGTTCGTTTGCAGTAACCGTTTTCATTTTTAGGTTTCACTCTATTTTCTCCTATAGGGATACATGTATTTGGAACTCTAAATCAAACACGGTTTGTGCTAGTTCTTTGAAACTTGACACAATAAAGCAGTTTCAAGTTCTATCTCTATGGTTTGTTTGCCTTTGATGTAGCCCTAAGCAGAGACTGGCGAAAATCACTTTCATGGAAAGGGGTTGCCAAGCTTCCAAAAATCTACGAGTTGCCTGAAATCTCAGCAAACATTTTTTCACCCAATCTTGATGATTCTTTCAGGTAATGATCAGTACACCAAAACCACTTGGCTCACCAAATTTCGTTCTTCTAGGTTAAACCGTTCGTTTGCAGTAACCGTTTTCATTTTTATGTTTCACTCTGTTTTCTCATATAGGGATACATGTATTTGGAACTCTAAATCAATCACAGTTAGTGCTAGCTCTTTGAAACTTGACACAATAAAGCAGTTTCAAGTTCTATCTCTATGGTTTGTTTGCTGTTGATGTAGCCATAAGCAGAGACTGGCGAAAATCACTTTCATGGAAAGGGGTTGCCAAGCTTCCAAAAAACTACGAGTTGCCTGAAATCTCAGCAAACATTTTTTCACCCAATCTTGATGATTCTTTCAGGTAATGATCAGTACATCAAAACAACTTGGCTCACCAAATTTCGTTTTTCTAGGTTAAACCTTTTGTTTGCAGTAACCGTTTTCATTTTTAGATTTCACTCTGTATTCTACCATAGGGATACATGTATTTGGAACTCTAAATCACACACGGTTTGTGCTAGCTCTTTGAAACTTGACACAAGAAAGCAGTTTCAAGTTCCATCTCTATGTTTTGTTTTCTGCTGATGTAGCCCTAAGCAGAGACTGGCGAAAATCACTTTCATGGAAAGGGGTTGCCAAGCTTCCCAAAAACTACGAGTTTCCTGAAATCTCAGCAAACATTTTTTCACCCAATCTTGATGATTCTTTCAGGTAATGATCAGTACACCAAAACCACTTGGCTCACCAAATTTCGTTCTTCTAGGTTAAACCTTTCGTTTGCAGTAACCGTTTTCATTTTTATGTTTCCCTCTGTTTTCTCATATAGGGATACATGTATTTGGAACTCTAAATCAATCACAGTTAGTGCTAGCTCTTTGAAACTTGACACAATAAAGCAGTTTCAATTTCTATCTCTATGGTTTGTTTGCTGTTGATGTAGCCCTAAGCAGAGACTGGCGAAAATCACTTTCATGGAAAGGGGTTGCCAAGCTTCCAAAAAACTACGAGTTGCCTGAAATCTCAGCAAACATTTTTTCACCCAATCTTGATGATTCTTTCAGGTAATGATCAGTACATCAAAACAACTTGGCTCACCAAATTTCGTTTTTCTAGGTTAAACCTTTTGTTTGCAGTAACCGTTTTCATTTTTAGATTTCACTCTGTATTCTACCATAGGGATACATGTATTTGGAACTCTAAATCACACACGGTTTGTGCTAGCTCTTTGAAACTTGACACAAGAAAGCAGTTTCATGTTCCATCTCTATGTTTTGTTTTCTGCTGATGTAGCCCTAAGCAGAGACTGGCGAAAATCACTTTCATGGAAAGGGGTTGCCAAGCTTCCCAAAAACTACGAGTTGCCTGAAATCTCAGCAAACATTTTTTCGTCCAATCTTGATGATTCTTTCAGGTAATGATCAGTACACCAAAACAACTTGGCTCACCAAATTTCGTTCTTCTAGGTTAAACCTTTCGTTTGCAGTAACCGTTTTCATTTTTAGGTTTCACTCTGTTTTCTCCTTTAGGGATACATGTATTTGGAAATCTAAATCAAACACGGTTTGTGCTAGCTCTTTGAAACTTGACATAATAAAGCAGTTTGAAGTTTTATCTCCATGGTTTGTTTGCTGTTAATGTAGCCCTAAGCAGAGACTGGCGAAAATCACTTTCATGGAAAGGGGTTGCCAAGCTTCCAAAAAACAACGAGTTGCCTGAAATCTCAGCAAACATTTTTTCACCCAATCTTGATAATTCTTTCAGGTAATGATCAGTACACCAAAACAACTTGGCTCACCAAATTTCGTTCTTCTAAGTTAAACCTTTCGTTTGCAGTAACCGTTTTCATATTTAGATTTCACTCTGTTTTCTTCCATAGGGATACATGTATTTGGAACACTAGATCACACACGGTTTGTGCTAGCTCTTTGAAACTTGACACAAGAAAGCAGTTTGAAGTTCTATCTCTATGGTTTGTTTGCTCTTGATGTAGCCCTAAGCAGAGACTGGCGAAAATCACTTTCATGGAATGGGGTTGCCAAGCTTCCAAAAAACTACGAGTTGCCTGAAATCTCAGCAAACATTTTTTCACCCAATCTTGATGATTCTTTCAGGTAATGATCAGTTCACCAAAACCACTTGGCTCACTAAATCGTTCTTCTAGGTTAAACCGTTCGTTTGCAGTAACCGTTTTCATTTTTAGGTTTCACTCTGTTTTCTTCTATAGGGATACATGTATTTGGAACTTTAAATCAAACACGGTTTGTTCTAGCTCTTTGAAACTTGACACAATAAAGCAGTTTCAAGTTCTCTCTCTATTGATTGTTTGCTGTTGATGTAGCCGTAAGCAGAGACTGGCGAAAATCACTTTCATGGAAAGGGGTTGCCAAGCTTCCAAAAAACTACGAGTTGCATGAAATCTCAGCAAACATTTTTTCACCCAATCTTGATGATTATTTTAGGTAATGATCAGTACACCAAAACCACTTGGCTCACCAAATTTCGTTCTTCTAGGTTAAACCGTTCATTTGCAGTAACTGTTTTCATATTTAGGTTTCACTCTGTTTTCTCCTATAGGGATACATGTATTTGGAACTCTAAATCAAACACGGTTTGTGCTAGCTCTTTGAAACTTGACACAACAAAGCAGTTTCAAGTTCTATCTCTATGGTTTGTTTGCTCTTGATATAGCCCTAAGCAGAGACTCGCGAAAATCACTCTCATGGAAAGGGGTTGCCAAGCTTCCAAAAAACTACGAGTTGCCTGAAATCTCAGCAAACATTTTTTCACCCAATCTTGATGATTCTTTCAGGTAATGATCAGTACACCAAAACCACTTGGCTCACCAAATTTCGTTCTTCTAGGTTAAACCGTTCGTTTGCAGTAACCGTTTTCATTTTATGTTTCACTCTCTTTTCTCATATATGGATACATGTATTTGGAACTCTAAATCAAACACGGTTTGTGCTAGCTCTTTGAAACTTGACACAATAAAGCAGTTTCAAGTTCTATCTTTATGGTTTGTTTGCTGTTGATGTAGCGCTAAGCAGAGACTGGGGAAAATCACTTTCATGGAAAGGGGTTGCCAAGCTTCCAAAAAACTACGAGTTGCCTGAAATCTCAGCAAACATTTTTTCACCCAATCTTGATGATTCTTTCAGGTAATGATCAGTACACCAAAACCACTTGGCTCACCAAATTTCGTTCTTCTAGGTTAAACCTTTCGTTTGCAGTAACCGTTTTCATTTTTATGTTTCACTCTGTATTCTCATATAGGGATACATGTATTTGGAACACTAAATCAATCACGGTTAGTGCTAGCTGTTTGAAACTTGACACAAGAAAGCAGTTTCAAGTTCTATCTCTATGGTTTGTTTGCTGTTGATGTAGCCCTAAGCAGAGACTGGCGAAAATCACTTTCATGGAAAGGGGTTGCCAAGCTTCCAAAAAACTACGAGTTACCTGAATTCTCAGCAAACATTTTTTCACCCAATCTTGATGATTCTTTCAGGTAATGATCAGTACATCAAAACAACTTGGCTCACCAAATTTCGTCTTTCTAGGTTAAACCTTTTGTTTGCAGTAACCGTTTTCATTTTTAGATTTCACTCTGTATTCTACCATAGGGATAAATGTATTTGGAACTCTAAATCACACACGGTGTGTGCTAGCTCTTTGAAACTTGACACAAGCAAGCAGTTTCAATTTCTATCTCTATGGTTTGTTTGCTGCTGATGTAGCCCTCAGCAGAGACTGGCGAAAATCACTTTCATGGAAAGGGGTTGCCAAGCTTCCCAAAAACTACGAGTTGCCTGAAATCTCAGCAAACATTTTTTCACCCAATCTTGATGATTCTTTCAGGTAATGATCAGTACACCAAAACCACTTGGCTCACCACATTTCGTTCTTCTAGGTTATAAAGTTCGTTTGCAGTAACCATTTTCATTTTTAGGTTTCACTCTGTTTTCTCCTATAGGGATACATGTATTTGGAACTCTAAATCAACCACGGTTTGTGCTAGCTCTTTGAAACTTGACACAAGAAAGCAGTTTCAAGTTCTATCTCTATGGTTTGTTTGCTCTTGATGTAGCCATAAGCAAAGACTGGCGAAAATCACTTTCATGGAAAGGGGTTGCCAAGCTTCCAAAAAACTACGAATTGAGTAAAATCTCAGCAAACATGTTTTCACCCAATCTTGATGATTCTTTTAAGTAATGATCAGTACTCCAAAACCACTTGGCTCACCAAATTTCGTTCTTCTAGGTTAAACCGTTCGTTTGCAGTAACCGTTTTCATTTTTATGTTTCACTCTGTTTTCTCCTTTACGGATACATGTATTTGGAACTCTAAATTAAACACGGTTTGTGCTAGCTCTTTGAAACTTGACACAATAAAGCAGTTTCAAGTTCTATCTCTATGGTTTTTTTGATGTTGATGTAGCCCTAAGCAGAGACTGGCGAAAATCACTTTCATGAAAGGGGTTGCCAAGCTTCCAAAAAACTACGAGTTGCCTGAAACCTCAGCAAACATTTTTTCACCCAATCTTGATGATTCTTTCAGGTAATGAACAGTACACCAAAACAACTTGGCTCAACAAATTTCCTTCTTCTAGGTTAAACCGTTCGTTTGCAGTAACCGTTTTCATTTTTAGGTTTCACTCTGTTTTCTCCTATAGGGATACATGTATTTGGAACTCTAAATCAAACACGGTTTTTGCTAACTCTTTGAAACTTAACACAATAAAGCAGTTTCAAGTTCTATCTCTATGGTTTGTTTGCTGTTGATGTAGCCCTTAGCAGAGACTGGCGAAAATCACTTTCATGGAAAGGGGTTGCCAAGCTTCCCAAAAACTACGAGTTGCCTGAGATCTCAGCAAACATTTTTTCATCCAATCTTGATTATTCTTTCAGGTAATGATCAGTACACCAATACCACTTGGCTCACCAAATTTCGTTCTTCTGGGTTAAACCGTTCGTTTGCAGTAACCGTTTTCATTTTTAGGTTTCACTCTGTTTTCTCCTATAGGGATACATGTATTTGGAACTCTAAATCAAACACGGTTTGTGCTAGCTCTTTGAAACTTGACACAAGAAAGCAGTTTCAAGTTCTATCTCTATGGTTTGTTTGCTGTTGATGTAGCCCAAGGCAGAGACTGGCGAAAATCTCTTTCATGGAAAGGGGTTGCCAAGCTTCCAAAAAACTACGAGTTGCCTGAAATCTCAGCAAACATCTTTTCACCCAATCTTGATGATTCTTTCAGGTAATGATCAGTACAACAAAACCACTTGGCTCACCTAATTTCATTCTTCTAGGTTAAACCTTTTGTTTGCAGTAACCATTTTTATTTTTAGGTTTCACTCTGTTTTCTCCTATAGGGATACATATATTTGGAACTCTAAATCAAACACGGTTTGTGCTAGCTCTTTGAATCTTGACACAATAAATCAGTTTCAAGTTCTATCTCTATGGTTTGTTTGCTGTTGATGTAGCCCTAAGCAGAGACTGGCGAAAATCACTTTCATGGAAAGGGGTTGCCAAGCTACCAAAAAACTACGAGTTGCCTGAAATCTCAGCAAACATTTTTTCACCCAATCCTGATGATTCTTTCAGGTAATGATCAGTACACCAAAACCACTTGGCTCACCAAATTTCGTTCTTCTAGGTTAAACCGTTCGTTTGCAGTAACCGTTTTCATTTTTAGGTTTCACTCTGTTTTCTCCTATAGGGATACATGTATTTGGAACTCTAAATCAAACACGGTTTGTGCTAGCAATTTGAAACCAGACACAAGAAAGCAGTTTCAAGTTCTATCTCTATGGTTTGTTTGCTGTTGATGTAGCCCTAAGCAGAGACTGGCGAAAATCACTTTGATGGAAAGGGGTTGCCAAACTTCCAAGAAACTACGAGTTGCCTGAAATCTCAGCAAACATTTTTTCACCCAATCTTGATGATTCTTTCAGGTAATGATCAGTACACAAAAATCACTTGGCTCACCAAATTTCGTTCTTCTAGGTTAAACCGTTCGTTTGCAGTAACCGTTTTCTTTTTAGGTTTCACTCTGTTTTCTCCTATAGGGATACATGTATTTGGAACTCTAAATCAAACACGGTTTGTGCTAGCTCTTTGAAACTTGACACAATGAAGCAGTTTCAAGTTCTATCTCTAAGGTTGGTTTGCTGTTGATGTAGCCCTAAGCAGTGACTGGCAAAAATCACTTTCGTGGAAAGGGGTTGCCAAGCTTCCAAAAAACTACGAGTTGCCTGAAATCTCAGCAAACATTTTTTAACCCAATCTTGATGATTCCTTCAGGTAATGATCAGTACACCAAAACCACTTGGCTCACCAAATTTCGTTCTTCTAGGTTAAACCGTTCGTTTGCAGTGACCGTTTTCATTTTTAGGTTTCACTCTTTTTTCTCCTATAGGGATACATGTATTTGGAACTCTAAATCAAACACGGTTTGTACTAGCTCTTTGAAACCTGACACAAGAAAGAGGTTTTAAGTTCTATCTCTATGGTTTGTTTGCTGTTGATGTAGCCCTAAGCAGAGACTGGCGAAAATCACTTTCATGGAAAGGGGTTGCCAAGCTTCCAAAAAACTACGAGTTACCTGAAATCTCAGCAATCATTTTTTCACCCAATCTTGATGATTCTTTCAGGTAATGATCAGTACCCCAAAACCACTTGGCTCACCAAATTTTGTTCTTCTAGGTTAAACCGTTCGTTTGCAGTAACCGTTTTCATTTTTAGGTTTCACTCTGTTTTCTCCTATATGGATACATGTATTTGGAACTCTAAATCAAACACGGTTTGTGCTAGCTCTTGGAAATTTGAAACAATAAAGCAGTTTCAAGTTCTATCTCTATGGTTTGTTTGCTGTTGATGTAGCCCTAAGCAGAGACTGGCGAAAATCACTTTAATCGAAAGGGGTTGCCAAGCTTCCAAAAAACTACGAGTTGCCTGAAGTCTCAGCAAATCTTTTTTCACCCAATCTTGATGATTCTTTCAGGTAATGATCAGTACACCAAAACCACTTGGCTCACCAAATTTCGTTCATCTAGGTTAAATCGTTCGTTTGCAGTAACCGTTTTCATTTTTAGGTTTCACTCTGTTTTCTCCTATAGGGATACATGTATTTGTTACTCTAAATCAAACACGGTTTGTGCTAGCCCTTTGAAACTTGACATACTAAAGCAGTTTCAAGTTCTATCTCTACGGTTTGTTTGCTGTTGATGTAGCCCTAAGCAGAGACTGGCGAAAATCACTTTCATGGAAAGGGGTTGCCAAGCTTCCAAAAAACAACGAGTTGCCTGAAATCTCAGCAAACATTTTTTCACCCAATCTTGATGATTCTTTCAGTTAAAGATCAGGACACCAAAACCACTTGGCTTACCAAATTTCGTTCTTCTAGGTTAAACCGTTTGTTTGCAGTAACCGTTTTCATTTTTAGGTTTCACTCTGTTTTCTCCTATGGGGATACATGTATTTGGAACTCTAAATCAAACACGGTTTGTGCTAGCTCTTGGAAACTTGAAACAATAAAGCAGTTTCAAGTTCTGTCTCTAAGGTTTGTTTGCTGTTGATGTAGCCCTAAGCAGAGACTGGCGAAAATCACTTTCATGGAAAGGGGTTGCCAAGCCTCCAAAAAACTACGAGTTGTCTGAAATCTCAGCAAACATTTTTTTAACCTAATCTTGATGATTCTTTCAGGTAATGATAAGTACACCAAAACGACTTGGCTCACCAAATTTCGTTCTTCTAGGTTAAACCGTTCTTTTGCAGTTACCGTTTTCATTTTTAGGTTTCACTCTGTTTTCTCCTATAGGGATACATGTATTTGGAACTCTAAATCAAACACGGTTTGTGCTAGCTCTTTGAAACTTGACACAATGAAGCAGTTTCAAGTTCTATCTCTAAGGTTTGCTTGCTGTTGATGTAGCCCTAAGCAGTGACTGGCAAAAATCACTTTCGTGGAAAGGGGTTGCCAAGCTTCCAAAAAACTACGAGTTGCCTGAAATCTCAGCAAACATTTTTTCACCCAATCTTGATGATTCTTTCAGGTAATGATCAGTACACCAAAACCACTTGGCTCACCAAATTTCGTTCTTCTAGGTTAAACCGTTCGTTTGCAGTAACCATTTTCATTTTTAGGTTTCACTCTGTTTTCTCCTATAGGGATACATGTATTTGGAACTCTAAATCAAACACGGTATGTGCTAGCTCTTTGAAACTTGACACAAGAAAGCAGTTTTAAGTTTTATCTCCATTGTTTGTTTGCTGTTGATGTAGCCCTAAGCAGACACTGGAGAAAATCACTTTCATGGAAAGGGGTTGCCAAGCTTCCAAAAAACTACGAGTTGCCTGAAATCTCAGCGAACATTTTTTAACCCAATCTTGATGATTCCTTCAGGTAATGATCAGTACACCAAAACCACTTGGCTCACCAAATTTCGTTCTTCTAGGTTAAACCGTTCGTTTGCAGTGACCGTTTTCATTTTTACGTTTCACTCTTTTTTCTCCTATAGGGATACATGTATTTGGAACTCTAAATCAAACACGGTTTGTACTAGCTCTTTGAAACCTGACACAAGAAAGAGGTTTTAAGTTCTATCTCTATGGTTTGTTTGCTGTTGATGTAGCCCTAAGCAGAGACTGGCGAAAATCACTTTCATGGAAAGGGGTTGCCAAGCTTCCAAAAAACTACGAGTTGCCTGAAATCTCAGCAATCATTTTTTCACCCAATCTTGATGATTCTTTCAGGTAATGATCAGTACCCCAAAACCACTTGGCTCACCAAATTTTGTTCTTCTAGGTTAAACCGTTCGTTTGCAGTAACCGTTTTCATTTTTAGGTTTCACTCTGTTTTCTCCTATATGGATACATGTATTTGGAACTCTAAATCAAACACGGTTTGTGCTAGCTCTTGGAAATTTGAAACAATAAAGCAGTTTCAAGTTCTATCTCTATGTTTTTTTTTTGCTGTTTCTGTAGCCCTAAGCAGAGACTGGCGAAAATCACTTTCATCGAAAGGGGTTGCCAAGCTTCCAAAAAACTACGAGTTGCCAGAAGTCTCAGCAAATCTTTTTTCACCCAATCTTGATGATTCTTTCAGGTAATGATCAGTACACCAAAACCACTTGGCTCACCAAATTTCGTTCATCTAGGTTAAATCGTTCGTTTGCAGTAACCGTTTTCATTTTTAGGTTTCACTCTGTTTTCTCCTATAGGGATACATGTATTTGTTACTCTAAATCAAACACGGTTTGTGCTAGCCCTTTGAAACTTGACATACTAAAGCAGTTTCAAGTTCTATCTCTATGGTTTGTTTGCTGTTGATGTAGCCCTAAGCAGAGACTGGCGAAAATCACTTTCATGGAAAGGGGTTGCCAAGCTTCCAAAAAACAACGAGTTGCCTGAAATCTCAGCAAACATTTTTTCACCCAATCTTGATGATTCTTTCAGTTAATGATCAGGACACCAAAACCACTTGGCTTACCAAATTTCGTTCTTCTAGGTTAAACCGTTCATTTGCAGTAACCGTTTTCATTTTTAGGTTTCACTCTGTTTTCTCCTATGGGGATACATGTATTTGGAACTCTAAATCAAACACGGTTTGTGCTAGCTCTTGGAAACTTGAAACAATAAAGCAGTTTCAAGTTCTGTCTCTAAGGTTTGTTTGCTGTTGATGTAGCCCTAAGCAGAGACTGGCGAAAATCACTTTCATGGAAAGGGGTTGCCAAGCCTCCAAAAAACTACGAGTTGTCTGAAATCTCAGCAAACATTTTTTCACCTAATCTTGATGATTCTTTCAGGTAATGATAAGTACACCAAAACGACTTGGCTCACCAAATTTCGTTCTTCTAGGTTAAACCGTTCGTTTGCAGTAACCGTTTTCATTTTTAGGTTTCACTCTGTTTTCTCCTATAGGGATACATGTATTTGGAACTCTAAATCAAACACGGTTTGTGCTAGCTCTTTGAAAAATGACACAAGAAAGCAGTTTTAAGTTTTATCTCCATTGTTTGTTTGCTGTTGATGTAGCCCTAAGCAGAGACTGGCGAAAATCACTTTCATGGAAAGGGGTTGCCAAGCTTCCAAAAAACTACGAGTTGCCTGAAATCTCAGCCAAGATTTTTTCACCCAATTTTGATGATTCTTTCAGGTAATGATCAGTACACCAAAACAACTTGGCTCACCAAATTTCGTTCTTCTAGAATAAACCGTTCGTTTGCAATAACCGTTTTCAATTTTAGGTTTCACTCTGTTTTCTCCCAAAGGGATACATGTATTTGGAACTCTAATCAAACACAGTTTGTGCTAGCTCTTTGAAACTTGACACAAGAAAGCAGTTTTAAGTTTTATCTCCATTGTTTGTTTGCTGTTGATGTAGCCCTAAGCAGAGACTGGCGAAAATCACTTTCATGGAAAGGGGTTGCCAAGCTTCCAAAAAACTACGAGTTGCCTGAAATCTTAGCAAACATTTTTTAACCCAATCTTGATGATTCCTTCAGGTAATGATCAGTACACCAAAACCACTTGGCTCACCAAATTTCGTTCTTCTAGGTTAAACCGTTCGTTTGCAGTGACCGTTTTCATTTTTAGGTTTCACTCTTTTTTCTCCTATAGGGATACATGTATTTGGAACTCTAAATCAAACACGGTTTGTACTAGCTCTTTGAAACCTGACACAAGAAAGAGGTTTTAAGTTCTATCTCTATGGTTTGTTTGCTGTTGATGTAGCCCTAAGCAGAGACTGGCGAAAATCACTTTCATGGAAAGGGGTTGCCAAGCTTCCAAAAAACTACGAGTTGCCTGAAATCTCAGCAATCATTTTTTCACCCAATCTTGATGATTCTTTCAGGTAATGATCAGTACCCCAAAACCACTTGGCTCACCAAATTTTGTTCTTCTAGGTTAAACCGTTCGTTTGCAGTAACCGTTTTCATTTTTAGGTTTCACTCTGTTTTCTCCTATATGGATACATGTATTTGGAACTCTAAATCAAACACGGTTTGTGCTAGCTCTTGGAAATTTGAAACAATAAAGCAGTTTCAAGTTCTATCTCTATGTTTTTTTTTGCTGTTTCTGTAGCCCTAAGCAGAGACTGGCGAAAATCACTTTCATCGAAAGGGGTTGCCAAGCTTCCAAAAAACTACGAGTTGCCAGAAGTCTCAGCAAATCTTTTTTCACCCAATCTTGATGATTCTTTCAGGTAATGATCAGTACACCAAAAGCACTTGGCTCACCAAATTTCGTTCATCTAGGTTAAATCGTTCGTTTGCAGTAACCGTTTTCATTTTTAGGTTTCACTCTGTTTTCTCCTATAGGGATACATGTATTTGTTACTCTAAATCAAACACGGTTTGTGCTAGCCCTTTGAAACTTGACATACTAAAGCAGTTTCAAGTTCTATCTCTATGGTTTGTTTGCTGTTGATGTAGCCCTAAGCAGAGACTGGCGAAAATCACTTTCATGGAAAGGGGTTGCCAAGCTTCCAAAAAACAACGAGTTGCCTGAAATGTCAGCAAACATTTTTTCACCCAATCTTGATGATTCTTTCAGTTAATGATCAGGACACCAAAACCACTTGGCTTACCGAATTTCGTTCTTCTAGGTTATACCGTTCATTTGCAGTAACCGTTTTCATTTTTAGGTTTCACTCTGTTTTCTCCTATGGGGATACATGTATTTGGAACTCTAAATCAAACACGGTTTGTGCTAGCTCTTGGAAACTTGAAACAATAAAGCAGTTTCAAGTTCTGTCTCTATGGTTTGTTTGCTGTTGATGTAGCCCTAAGCAGAGACTGGCGAAAATCACTTTCATGGAAAGGGGTTGCCAAGCCTCCAAAAAACTACGAGTTGTCTGAAATCTCAGCAAACATTTTTTCACCTAATCTTGATGATTCTTTCAGGTAATGATAAGTACACCAAAACGACTTGGCTCACCAAATTTCGTTCTTCTAGGTTAAACCGTTCGTTTGCAGTAACCGTTTTCATTTTTAGGTTTCACTCTGTTTTCTCCTATAGGGATACATGTATTTGGAACTCTAAATCAAACACGGTTTGTGCTAGCTCTTTGAAACTTGACACAATGAAGCAGTTTCAAGTTCTATCTCTAAGGTTTGTTTGCTGTTGATGTAGCCCTAAGCAGTGACTGGCAAAAATCACTTTCGTGGAAAGGGGTTGCCAAGCTTCCAAAAAACTACGAGTTGCCTGAAATCTCAGCAAACATTTTTACACCCAATCTTGATGATTCTTTCAGGTAATGATCAGTACACCAAAACCACTTGGCTCTCCAAATTTCGTTCTTCTAGGTTAAACCGTTCGTTTGCAGTAACCGTTTTCATTTTTAGGTTTCACTCTGTTTTCTCCTATAGGGATACATGTATTTGGAACTCTAAATCAAACACGGTTTGTGCTAGCTCTTTGAAACTTGACACAAGAAAGCAGTTTTAAGTTTTATCTCCATTGTTTGTTTGCTGTTGATGTAGCCCTAAGCAGAGACTGGCGAAAATCACTTTCATGGAAAGGGGTTGCCAAGCTTCCAAAAAACTACGAGTTGCCTGAAATCTCAGCCAAGATTTTTTCACCCAATTTTGATGATTCTTTCAGGTAATGATCAGTACACCAAAACAACTTGGCTCACCAAATTTCGTTCTTCTAGAATAAACCGTTCGTTTGCAATAACCGTTTTCAATTTTAGGTTTCACTCTGTTTTCTCCCAAAGGGATACATGTATTTGGAACTCTAATCAAACACAGTTTGTGCTAGGTCTTTGAAACTTGACACAAGAAAGCAGTTTTAAGTTTTATCTCCATTGTTTGTTTGCTGTTGATGTAGCCCTAAGCAGAGACTGGCGAAAATCACTTTCATGGAAAGGGGTTGCCAAGCTTCCAAAAAACTACGAGTTGCCTGAAATCTCAGCAAACATTTTTTAACCCAATCTTGATGATTCCTTCAGGTAATGATCAGTACACCAAAACCACTTGGCTCACCAAATTTCGTTCTTCTAGGTTAAACCGTTCGTTTGCAGTGACCGTTTTCATTTTTAGGTTTCACTCTTTTTTCTCCTATAGGGATACATGTATTTGGAACTCTAAATCAAACACGGTTTGTACTAGCTCTTTGAAACCTGACACAAGAAAGAGGTTTTAAGTTCTATCTCTATGGTTTGTTTGCTGTTGATGTAGCCCTAAGCAGAGACTGGCGAAAATCACTTTCATGGAAAGGGGTTGCCAAGCTTCCAAAAAACTACGAGTTGCCTGAAATCTCAGCAATCATTTTTTCACCCAATCTTGATGATTCTTTCAGGTAATGATCAGTACCCCAAAACCACTTGGCTCACCAAATTTTGTTCTTCTAGGTTAAACCGTTCGTTTGCAGTAACCGTTTTCATTTTTAGGTTTCACTCTGTTTTCTCCTATATGGATACATGTATTTGGAACTCTAAATCAAACACGGTTTGTGCTAGCTCTTGGAAATTTGAAACAATAAAGCAGTTTCAAGTTCTATCTCTATGGTTTTTTTGCTGTTTCTGTAGCCCTAAGCAGAGACAAGCGAAAATCACTTTCATCGAAAGGGGTTGCCAAGCTTCCAAAAAACTACGAGTTGCCTGAAGTCTCAGCAAATCTTTTTTCACCCAATCTTGATGATTCTTTCAGGTAATGATCAGTACACCAAAACCACTTGGCTCACCAAATTTCGTTCATCTAGGTTAAATCGTTCGTTTGCAGTAACCGTTTTCATTTTTAGGTTTCACTCTGTTTTCTCCTATAGGGATACATGTATTTGTTACTCTAAATCAAACACGGTTTGTGCTAGCCCTTTGAAACTTGACATACTAAAGCAGTTTTAAGTTCTATCTCTATGGTTTGTTTGCTGTTGATGTAGCCCTAAGCAGAGACTGGTGAAAATCACTTTCATGGAAAGGGGTTGCCAAGCTTCCAAAAAACAACGAGTTGCCTGAAATCTCAGCAAACATTTTTTCACCCAATCTTGATGATTCTTTCAGTTAATGATCAGGACACCAAAACCACTTGGCTTACCAAATTTCGTTCTTCTAAGTTAAACCGTTCATTTGCAGTAACCGTTTTCATTTTTAGGTTTCACTCTGATTTTTCCTATGGGGATACATGTATTTGGAACTCTAAATCAAACACGGTTTGTGCTAGCTCTTGGAAACTTGAAACAATAAAGCAGTTTCAAGTTCTGTCTCTATGGTTTGTTTGCTGTTGATGTAGCCCTAAGCAGAGACTGGCGAAAATCAATTTCATGGAAAGGGGTTGCCAAGCCTCCAAAAAACTACGAGATGTCTGAAATCTCAGCAAACATTTTTTCACCTAATCTTGATGATTCTTTCAGGTAATGATAAGTACACCAAAACGACTTGGCTCACCAAATTTCGTTCTTCTAGGTTAAACCGTTCGTTTTCAGTAACCGTTTTCATTTTTAGGTTTCACTCTGTTTTTTTCTTTAGGGATACATGTATTTGGAACTCTAAATCAAACACGGTTTGTGCTAGCTCTTTGAAACTTGACACAATAAATCAGTTTCAAGTTCTATCTCTATGGTTTGTTTGCTGTTGATGTAGCCCTAAGCAGAGACTGGCTAAAATCACTTTCGTGGAAAGGGGTTGCCAAGCTTCCAAAAAACTACGAGTTGCCTGAAATCTCAGCAAACATTTTTTCACCCAATCTTGATGATTCTTTCAGGTAATGATCAGTACACCAAAACCACTTGGCTCACCAAATTTCGTTCTTCTAGGTTAAACCGTTCGTTTGCAGTAACAGTTTTCATTTTTAGGTTTCACTCTGTTTTCTCCTATAGGGATACATGTATTTGGAACTCTAAATCAAACACGGTTCGTGCTAGCTCTTTGAAACTTGACACAATAAAGCAGTTTCAAGTTCTATCTCTATGGTTTGTTTGCTTTTGATGTAGCCCTAAGCAGAGACTGGCTAAAATCACTTTCATGGAAAGGGGTTGCCAAGCTTCCAAAAAACTACGAGTTGCCTTAAATCTCAGCAAACATATTTTCACCCAATCTTGATGATTCTTTCAGGTAATGATCAGTACACCAAAACCACTTGGCTCACCAAATTTCGTTCTTCTAGTTTAAACCGTTCGTTTGCAGTAACCGTTTACATTTTTAGGTTTTACTTGATGTTTTCTCCTATAGGGATACAGGTATTTGGAATCTAAATCAAACACGGTTTGGGCTAGCTCTTTAAAACTTGACACAATAAAGCAGTTTCAAGTTCTATCTCTATGGTTTGTTTGCTGTTGATGTAGCCCTAAGCAGAGACTGGCGAAAATCACTTTCATGGAAAGGGGTTGCCAAGATTCCAAAAAACTACGGGTTGCCTGAAATATCAGCAAACATTTTTTTACCCAATCCTGATGATTCCTTCAGGTAATGATCAGTACACCAAAACCACTGGGCTCAAAAAATTTCGTTCATTTAGGTTAAACCATTCGTTTGCAGTAACCGTTTACATTTTTTAGGTTTCACTTTGTTCTCTCCTATAGGGATACATGTATTTGGAACTCTAAATCAAACACGGTTTATGCTAGCTCTTTGAAACTTGACACAATGAAGCAGTTTCAAGTTCTATCTCTATGGTTTGTTTGCTGTTGATGTAGCCCTAAGCAGAGACTGGCGAAAATCACTTTCATGGAAAGGGGTTGCCAAGCTTCAAATACTACGAGTTCCCTGAAATCTCAGCAAACATTTTTTCACCCAATCTTGATGATTCTTTCAGGTAATGATCAGTACACCAAAACCACTTGGCTCACCAAATTCCGTTCTTCTAGGTTAAACCGTTCGTTTGCAGTAACCGTTTTCATTTTTAGGTTTTACTTGATGTTTTCTCCTACAGGGATACAAGTATTTGAAATCTAAATCAAATACGGTTTGGGCTAGCTCTTGAAACTTGACACAATTAAGCAGTTTCAAGTTCTCTCTCTAAGGCTTGTTTGCTGTTGATGTAGCCCTAAGCAGAGACTGGCGAAAATCACTTTCATGGAAAGGGGTTGCCAAGCTTCCAAAAAACTATGGGTTGCCTGAAATATCAGCAAACATTTTTTTACCCAATCATGATGATTCTTTCATGTAATGATCAGTACAACAAAACCACTTGGCTCACCAAATTCCGTTCTTCTAGGTTAAAAAATTCGTTTGCAGTAACCGTTTGCATTTTTAGGTTTCACTTTGTTCTCTCCTATAGAGATACATGTATTTGGAATTCTAAATCAAACACGGTTTGTGCTAGCTCTTTGAAACTTCACACAATGAAGCAGTTTCAAGTTCTATCTCTAAGGTTTGTTTGCTGTTGATGTAGCCCTAAGCAGAGACTGGCAAAAATCACTTTCGTGGAAAGGGGTTGCCAAGCTTCCAAAAAACTACGAGTTGCCTGAAATCTCAGCAAACATTTTTTCACCCAATCTTGATGATTCTTTCAGGTAATGATCAGTACACCAAAACCACTTGACTCACCAAATTTCGTTCTTCTAGGTTAAACCATTCGTTTGCAGTAACCGTTTTCATTTTTAGATTTCACTCTGTTTTCTCCTATAGGGATACATGTATTTGGAACTCTAAATCAAACACGGTTCATGCTAGCTCTTTGAAACTTGACACAATAAAGCAGTTTCAAGTTCTATCTCTATGGTTTGTTTGCTGTTGATGTAGCCCTAAGCAGAGACTGGCGAAAATAACTTTCATGGAAAGGGGTTGCCAAGCTTCCAAAAAACTACGAGTTGCCTGAAATCTCAGCAAACAATTTTTCATCCAATCTTGATGATTCGTTCAGGTAATTATCAGTACACCAAAACCACTTGGCTCAACAAATTTTCGTTTTGATAGGTTAAACCGTTCGTTTGCAGTAACCGTTTTCATTTTTAGGTTTCACTCTGTTTTCTCCTATAGGGATATATGTATTTGGAACTCTAAATCAAACACGGTTTGTGCTAACTCTTTGAATCTTCAAACAATGAAGCAGTTTCAAGTTCTATCTCTATGGTTTGTTTGCTGTTGATGTAGCCCTAAGTAGAGACTTTCGAAAATCACTTTCATGGAAAGGGGTTGCCAAGCATCCCAAACACTACGAGTTGCCTGAAATCTCAGCAAACATTTTTTCACCCAATCATGATGATCCTTTCAGGTAATGATCAGTACACTAAAACCACTTGGTTCATCAAATTTCGTTCTTCTAGGTTAAACCGTTCGTTTGCAGTAACCGTTTTCATTTTTAGGTTTTCCTCTGTTTTCTCCTATAGGGATACATGTATTTGGAACTCTAAATCAAACACGGTTTGTGCTAGCTCTTGGAAACTTGACACAATAAAGCAGTTTCAAGTTCTATCTCTATGGTTTGTTTGCTGTTGATGTAGCCCTAAGCAGAGACTGGCGAAAATAACTTTCATGGAAAGGGGTTGCCAAGCTTCCAAAAAACTACGAGTTGCCTGAAATCTCAGCAAACAATTTTTCACCCAATCTTGATGATTCTTTCAGGTAATGATCAGTACACCAAAACCACTTGGCTCACCAAATTTCGTTCTTCTAGTTTAAACCGTTCGTTTGCAGTTACCGTTTTCATTTTTAGGTTTCACTCTGTTTTCTTCGATAGGGATACATGTATTTGGAACTCTAAATCAAACACGTTTTGTGCTAGCTCTTGGAAACTTGACACAATAAAGCAGTTTCAAGTTCTATCTCTATGGTTTGTTTGCTGTTGATGTAGCCCTAAGCTGAGACTGGCGAAAATCACTTTCATGGAAAGGGGTTGCCAAGCTTCCAAAAAACTACGAGTTAAATGAAATCTCAGCAAACATTTTTTCATCCAATCTTGATAATTTCAGGTAATTATCAGTACCCCAAAATTACTTGGCTCACCAAATTTCGTTCTTCTAGGTAAAAACGTTCGTTTGCAGTAACCGTTTTCATTTTTAGGTTTCACTCTATTTTCTCCTATAGGGATACATGTATTTGGAACTCTAAATAAAACACGGTTTGTGCTAGATCTTTGAAACTTGACACAATAAAGCAGTTTCAAGTTCTATCTCTATGGTTTGTTTGCTGTTGATGTAGCCCTAAGCAGAGACTGGCGAAAATCACTTTCATGGAAAGGGGTTGCCAAGCTTCCAAAAAACTAAGAGTTGCCTGAAATCTCAGCAAACATTTTTTCACCCAATCTTGATGATTCTTTCAGGAAATGATCAGTACACAAAAACCAGTTGACTCACCAAATTTCGTTCTTCTAGGTTAAACCGTTCGTTTGCAGTAACCGTTTTCATTTTTCGGTTTCCCTCTTTTTTCTCCTATAGGGATACATGTATTTGGAACTCTAAATCAAACACAGATTGTGCTAGCTCTTTGAAACTTGACACAGTAAAGCAGTTTCAAGTTCTATCTCTATGGTTTGTTTGCTGTTGATGTAGCCCTAAGCAGAAACTGGCGAAAATCACTTTCCTGGAAAGGGGTTGCCAAGCTTCCAAAAAACTACGAGTTGTCTGAAATCTCAGCAAACATTTTTTCACCCAATCTTGATGATCCTTTCAACTAATGATCAGTACACCAAAACCACTTGGCTCACCAAATTTCGTTCTTCTAGGTTAAATCTTTCGTTTGCAGTAACCATTTTCATTTTCAGGTTTCACTCTGTTCTCTCCTTTAGGGATACATGTATTTGGAACTCTAAATCAAACACGGTTTTTGCTAGCTCTTGGAAACGTGACACAATAAAGCAGTTTCAAGTTCTATCTCTATGGTTTGTTTGCTGTTGATGTAGCCCTAAGCAGAGACTGGCGAAAATCACTTTCAATGAAAGGGGTTGCCAAGCTTCCAAAAAAACTACGAGTTGCCTGAAATCTCAGCAAACATTTTTTCACCCAATCTTGATGATTCTTTCAGGTAATGATCAGTACACCAAAACCACTCGGCTGACCAAATTTTGTTCTTCTATGTTAAACCGTTCGTTTGCAGTAACCGTTTTCATTTTTAGGTTTCACTCTGTTCTCTCCTATAAGGATACATGTATTTGGAACTCTAAATCAAACACGGTTTGTGCTAGCTCTTGGAAACTTGACACAATAATGCAGTTTCAAGTTCTATCTCCATGGTTTGTTTGCTGTTGATGTAGCCCTAAGCAGAGACTGGCGAAAATCACATTAATGGAAAGGGGTTGCCAAGCTTCCAAAAAACTACGAGTTGCCTGAAATCTCAGCAAACATTTTTTCACCCAATCTTGATGATTCATTCAGGTAATGATCAGTACACCAAAACCACTTGGCTCACCAAATTTCGTTCTTCTAGGTTAAACCGTTCGTTTGCAGTAACCGTTTTCATTTTTAGGTTTCACTCTATTTTCTCCTATGGGGATACATGTATTTGGAACTCTAAATCAAACACGGTTTTTGCTACCTCTTTGAAACTTGACACAATAAAGCAGTTTCAAGTTCTATCTCCATGGTTTGTTTGCTGTTGATGTAGCCCTAAGCAGAGACTGGCGAAAATCACATTAATGGAAAGGGGTTGCCAAGCTTCCAAAAAACTACGAGTTGCCTGAAATCTCAGCAAACATTTTTTCCCCCAATCTTGATGATTCTTTCAGGTAATGATCAGTACACCAAAACCACTTGGCTCACCAAATTTCGTTCTTCTAGGTTAAACCGTTCGTTTGCAGTAACCGGTTCATTTTTAGGTTTCACTCTGTTTTCTCCTATAGGGATACATGTATTTGGAACTCTAAATCAAACACGGTTTGTGCTAGCTCTTTGAAACTTGAACAATAAAGCAGTTTCAAGTTCTATCTCTATGGTTTGTTTGCTGTTGATGTAGCCCTAAGCAGAGACTGGCGAAAATCACCTTCATGCAAAGGGGATGCTGTCACGACCCCCTTGCCCGCAAGGAAGACGCGACTCAGGAATCTTCTTTCAGCAGTTTATTCAGGCCCTTGATATTCTTCTAATGATTCTTCTACTACCTGGAATAATAATGGATGCCCCTCCCAGCCTTAATAAAGCACCTCGAAACCCAATGCAAAGCTGCCACCTGTACCCTTCTCACAGGGTGCTAGAAAATGACACGCCAACTTTCTCTGATAAGGAGCTGGGAACACGCCAACTCTCTTTGATATGGTGTTGTCCTTCACAGACCACTTCGGAGCCAGCGCCATCATGTAATGGCGACCACAGTCCGCAGGAACGGCTCACCACAGCTCTCCCTTTTTGTTTCACTAAGACAATACAGGCGAGAGTAGAGGTCCTATCCCACTGTGCAAAAGTGGCTGCATAATATGGGCCAGCCCCAGGGGGCGCCTTCCCCAGACCTGACACCATATCAGCCGACGCCTTTTTTCGTGGGGCGGGGCGGAGACACGTCAAACCCGCATGCAATAGGACATGCTCCCCTTGAGGTCCCTCTTCTCAATGGATCACTCAAGTGCAGTGCCTTGCCTCACATCCTGTATTGTGACGATGGTGAGTAAGAGGGAATAGCTGAGGTTGAACTGTGGCCATGCAGAGGTACAACTACAAACAAGTTGGCAGCACCCTGAAAGAAAGGCATGGACTTTAAAGTGATAGATAAAGACCATTGTGGAAACCCTTCTGCGTGCAATGGCAACAAGACCCGCAGAGTGCAAGGGCTTTCCAGCACTAAGAGAAAGACAAAAGAAGGACATGTCGTACCCAGTGCAATGTTATAATAACTTGGGGTTCAACGACCATGTCAAAGGCACTAGTGTAGAAACCCATCTGCGTGCAATGTTAGCAAGACCGGCAGAGTGCAAGGGCTTTCTGACACTAAGAGAATAACGAGAAAAGACATGTCAATCCCAGTGCAATGTTATAATAACTTGGGGTGCAATGACCATGTCAAAAGTTTAGTGCTTAAGATGCGCAAGCCAGACCTGTGGCGAGTTGCCAGTTTCTAAAGCAGCAAGAGCTTGTATGATCATAGCCTTATCTTGAGCACTACGAGACTTAAGGCGACAGAGAAACCACAAACAGAGGAACATACCAAAACAACACAGCGCACCAAAAATTCCTACTCCCACCCACTCTTTAAAAAAGGAAAAAGCAGAAGATATCCAATTGGTGAATTGACCCAGAGTCACGGGATCGACACGGGTACTATTCAATACAGCTATCTGGGTTAGTTGAGACTGGATCATGTCTTCTGCTTCCATGGACCAATTTCCGGCCAGATATCCACCAATGATGCGGGAAGCATTCCTGGAATCATTAAATCTGACAGAGGTTATACATAAATGTGCACGTTGGTCAATGCAGCCCAAAAGTACTAGGTCAGCCAATTCCTCTACCTGAGCTTGAAGAAATCTATTCTTTGGTTGGTAGCTAAGATCCCTGACAAAATATGTTGATTAATCACATTTTGCGATTCAAGTATAGTGGACGTTTGTTGAACAACTTGATTAATAGTGGCAGCAGTTTGTACTTGACTGGCCATGGCTACTCCGGCCGTAACTGCTGCAGCAGCAGATGCCGCCACGGCTGTCACTATAGCTGCCGTGATTCCAAAATCTCTGCGGACTCTAAGTAGCTCTACAATAGGAAATTTATCTGGATCCGCAGTGACTGGGATTGGGACAAAAGTTGGAATTTTCATAATTACTGCTACAGTCCAAGAACCATTCCAACACTCAGATAAGAAACAGGTAATAATAGAACAATCCAGCATCCCCGATGAGGTGTGATTAGCTAAAAGGAACAGGAACGGAGATTGGATACAGACCATTGCAGGAGGCAATGTGGCATAATGTAACAGAGAGTTGAACGAAACAGATGTAAGCCTATTACCTCGTTCACTCTCATTAGTAGTGCCAGAAACATTAGCCAGCCAACTTTTGGCTCCTAGTAATTGAGCCAATGGGGAAATATCGGCTGAAGCCCCCTTCTCATTGGAAATGAGCCATTGAAACCAGGACCAACCTGTTCCTGTAGAAGAGTTGGCATTGTTGTTAAAGTTATAAACATATCTCTTCAGAGGGGGGGAAAAGGAGAAACCTTTAGCAACTTGATGTTTCTCCCAAGAATGATCCTGACAAGGCATAAATGTCGGGGGAAAACCAAAATTAGGGGTACAGTAGGGAGAGGCCTTGAAATGAGTGGCATAGCAAGTACTATTAGAAGAAGGAGGCATTGGGATTAATACCTCGGAGATAATAGCTAAAGTAGTTATGTTTAAAACAGAGCTAGTTGCGGGGGTCCCTGAGCCTGATTGCTTCCCTGAAACTACTTGGCTCAATACAGCACTGAGAATACTCCCTGAGACTCGACTGGACCACAATGGGTCCTCCCAGTTAGTCAAATTTTTGGTCTTAAGGCTAATAAAATTAGTGTTCCCAAGGCTGAAACAAAAAATTCCTGTGAGATTAACTTGAGACTGATTAAAAATATTTTCCATGTCCCCTCTAGGAGAGGTACAAGGAGCAGACATCTCACATGAGGTAGAAAAAAGAGTGGGGAGGACACTAGAATTACTATGAACTGGCATTGGCATTGGCCATGCCCGTGCCACTGCCCACCACTGCATTGGTGCCATCTGTACCGTTGACACCAGCATCAGAGCCAGAGCACTCATCAGAATGAAGCTCCTCATCATGGGACTGTTGTGGCACCTCCTGCTGCTGGTTAGTAGATCTCGAGACTCTTCTTGTCAGGCGTTCAGGGATCCACAGCGGCTCCGTGCGATCCTGGGGAAAAACACATACAGATCCTCCTGCCCATGTCAGCACGGGGTCAGGGCCGTTCCATTGGCCCATAAGAACATCCTTCCACTTAACATAGCCAGTCACAGAGGGCTGAGGGGACACATGTCTATCGGCCGCAGAGCGGCCATGAATATCCAAATTCAAAAAATTAATGGTAAAAAGAGCTAAGGACAGGCGTTCTTTAGGAGTGTGGTCAACTCCTATTCCCCCTTTTTGTTTTTCTAAGGTTTCTTTTAAGGTGCGGTGGGCACGTTCAACAATGCCTTGCCCTTGAGGATTGTAAGGCAACCCATGAGCAAGTTGTACTCCCATAGTAGAACAAAAAGATGTAAACTGTCTGCCCGTATAAGCAGGTCCATTATCAGTCTTAAGGGATGTAGGTGCACCCCATGTTGCCCATGCCTCTAAGCAATGAGTAATAACATTACGTGCCTTTTCTCCCGATAAAGCAGAAGCATGAATAATTCCAGAGTATGTGTCAATAGAAACATGTACATATTTGAGGTTACCAAAGTCAGGCACGTGAGTTACGTCCATTTGCCAGATGACCAATGGCTTCAATCCTCGTGGGTTTACACCATAAGTAGGAGGATGAAGAAATGTGACACAATGGGGACATTGTAATACTATCTGACGAGCATCCGCTCTGGAGATGGAAAAACGTCTGCGCAGTGTCATAGCATTGACATGAAAGTTGTGATGAAACAATTTAGCTTCTTCTAAGGAGGAGGCCAAGCATACCAACTGGCTTCTAGTTGCCGAGTCAGCACAGGCATTACCCTGTGATAACGGGCCAGGAAGAGAGGTGTGAGCCCGAATGTGCATTGGATAGAAAGGGGCAGTACGGCTACGGATAAGCTGTTGAAGCTGATTAAAGTAAGCAGACACAGCATGGATGTCACTAATAGCTCCTACAGCCTCCAAAATTTTGAGCGCCTGCACCACATAGATGGAGTCCGAAATGAGATTGAACGGAAAAGAACACTGTTTAAAAACTTCAATGACAATTTGCAGTTCTACCCATTGTGGATTTCCAGGAGCAAATTGATGCTGGACAGGGGGAGAGTCATTAATCACATAAGCTCCCATTCCAGACTTAGAGCCATCAGTAAAAATATTAACAGCCCCTGGAATTGGAGTGGGTGAAGTTACTTTAGGGAAAATGATAGGATGCTCTTTAACAAAATGGAGTAATGGATGAGAAGGGTAATGATTATCGATATCCCCTTGAAACGAGCAACATAGAATGGCCCAGTTGTCTAGAGTAGCACACAAAACATTGAGTTGAACTTTAGAATAGGGTATGATAAGAGAAGAAGGTGCTTGTACAAAAAATTGAATGCTCTGTTGAATCCCTCTAAGTGCTAACGCTGCAACAGCATCAGGATAGTATTCTAAAGATTTTCCTGGGGATACATGTGGGTGGATCCATAGTAAAGGCCCATCTTGCCACAGTACTCCAGTAGGCTGCCGCATAGTGGCAAGCACACATAACTGGAAAGGTTTATCACTCTGAAGCCTGCATAGAGTGGCATGTTGTATAGCTTCTTCTACTTTTATAAGGGCCGCTCTGGCCTCTTTAGTGAGGGTACGAGGGGAAGTAAGATCTGGATCACCCTTAAGAATAGCATACAAAGGCTGGAGCACGATATTAGAAATATGTAAATAACCTCTTATCCAATTAATATCTCCCAACAGTTTTTGAAAATCATTTAAAGTTTGGAGATCTTGAGTTCTTAGAGTAACTTTTTGTGGTTTTAACATGTCATATCCAATCGTTGCTCCCAAATACCGAATAGAATCCCCTGTTTGAACCTTCTCAGGTGCAATATGTAATCCATACTGAGCTAACAACTTCACTAGGTCTTTATAGGCCTCATAAACTCACTGTTGTAATTTGGCTGCCAATAATACATCATCCATATAATGAATAATCTTGATGGAAGGATATTGTTGTCTGAGAGGTGCGAGTGCCTTCCCTACATACATCTGACAAATCGTAGGACTGTTAGACATTCCCTGTGGTAAAACAACCCACTCAAACCTTTGATCTGGTTCCTCGTGATTACACGAGGGAAGGGTGAAGGCAAAACGCTGTGAGTCTTTAGGATGCAAAGGAATACAAAAGAAACAGTCTTTAATGTCAATAGCAATGATATGCCAGCCCTGAGGAACAGAGGAAAGCAGCGGCAGCCCTCTTTGAATGGGCCCCATAAGTTGCATTTGAGCATTAACTGCTCGTAAATCATGCAGTAGGCGCCACTTCCCTAATTTTTTCTTAATGACAAATATGGGAGTATTCCATGGAGAAGTAGAATGTTGAATGTGGCCCAAGTCAAGTTGTTCTTTAACTAGGTCATGGGCTGCTGTCAATTTAGCCGAGGGAAGGGGCCACTGAGGCACCCAAACAGGCTCCTCGGTGAGCCAAGTTATGGGTATTTGAGCTTGATAAGGGGCATGGCTCTATCAGGATCTCCAAAAATCTTTCCAGCAGCATCCACCATCCTTGCTACAAAATCTGAAAAGGGTTTTGTAGGGCCTTGTATAATTTTAGTCAGGTTACCAGACACCTCTCCTCTATTTGGAAGTGATTTCCATGCCCGAATGCAAATATTATTAATCTGGTCATATACTTCAGGAGGAAATCCTGTCTGTTGATTAGCAAATCTCCCTTGCCCCAAAAGCATGTCTTTGTCCCAATGGGGGTGTCCTGCTGTATGATTTTGGGCGGCTTGCTCTGCTGCGCCCTCTAGCACAAATGCTCTCCAGTCCAGATATTTGCCTGGGGAGACGCAAGCCCGAACGAGGCTAGCCCAATCAGAGGGAGTCATGCAGTATCTGGACAGATTCTCCACCTGAGTTAGTGTAAAGGCGGCATCAACCCCATAAGTGCGCACAGACTCCGCCAGGGTCTTTACAATCTTGAAATCCAAAGGCTCATGAAATCTTCCCCTATTATCATCCTGAAAAACTGGATAAGCAAGACCCATCTCAGCGTTAACAGCCCTCCATGTTTGGGCGTGGAAACTTCGTCCCGAAACACCCCCGCCATACGGAGGCGGATCGGGAGGCCGCCCGTTCCTGAGCCCTTGCTTATCTCTGTTCCCTGTACCTAAACTCCCTAACTGCCGGGACAGCGTTCTTATCTCCTCCTCCTCAGCGTCTTCTGCCTCTGACCCACTTTCGCATGGGGGCGTGCGTAGCACACTGAGATCTGGATACAGTCTCCTCCCGTTCTCCACGCCCCGCACACTCCCCTCTTCCTGAGACACTTCGCTCTCTGTTGTTTCTGATTTTTCCTCATGTAATTGTTCTAAAACCTCCTGCCCTTTAACAAGCGCTTCTTGGCATCGGCCATCCGTAAGACAACTACGGACCATCTTCCAGAGGGGTATCACCCCGCCCTCTAGCATGCCCTGCTCACGAGCAAAGTCAAGGTCTTTGCCTAATTTAACCCAGCTGGGTGTAGTGAGGCTGCCTGAAAATGCAAACCACTGTGCAGCAGTATCTACCCTCTGTAAAAATCTCTCTAAGGTACTGCGTTTCACCTCCAGTCCCTTGGAACGTAAAAGGCCATCTAGGGTACGAAGAAGTGGACTTGAAGTCACGGCACCCATGATGCAACACAAGAAAACACAGAAATCGAAAGTGAAAGTACACAAAACAAAACGAACATACACAGAAAACAAAAACAAAAATACAGAGTGCAATTGCTATGAGATGTAACACCCTCTCTTTTTACAGAGGAGCAGGTACATTTTAATGTTCCATCTTTAGGTATAGAGGAGCCTCCGCTTTTTAACAGCGGGTCCCACCTTACCTGGGACTTACCGGCGCGCCTCCCTGACTGCTGAAAGTTCTGGTTCCTGGGTGTTTCTTTGTTTCTTTTCTCCCGGGTCTCGGCACCACTTGTCACGACCCCCTTGCCCGCAAGGAAGACGCAACTCAGGAATCTTCTTTCAGCAGTTTATTCAGGCCCTTGATATTCTTCTAATGATTCTTCTACTACCCGGAATAATAATGGATGCCCCTCCCAGCCTTAATAAAGCACCTCGAACCCCAATGCAAAGCTGCCATGTGTACCCTTCTCACAGGGTGCTATAAAATGACACGCCAACTTTCTCTGATAAGGAGCTGGGAACACGCCAACTCTCTTTGATATGGAGTTGTCCTTCACAGACCACAACGGAGCCAGAGCCATCATGTAATGGCGACCACAGTCCGGAGGAACGGCTCACCACAGGATGCCAAGCTTCCAAAAAACTACGAGTTGCCTGAAATCTCAGCAAACATTTTTTCACCCAATCTTGATGATTCTTTCAGGTCATGATCAGTACACCAAATCAACTTGGCTCACCAAATTTCGTTCTTCTAGGTTAAACCGTTCGTTTGAGGTAACAGTTTTCATTTTTAGGTTTCACTCTGTTCTCTCCTATAGGGATACATGTATTTGGAACTCTAAATCAAACACGGTTTGTGCTAGCTCTTGGAAACTTGACACAATAAAGCAGTTTCAAGTTCTATCTCTATGGTTTGTTTGTTGTTAATGTAGCCGTAAGCAGAGACTGGCGAAATTCACTTTAATGGAAAGGGGTTGCCAAGCTTCCAAAAAACTACGAGTTGCCTGAAATCTCAGCCAACATTTTTTCACCGAATCTTTATGATTCTTTCAGGTCATGATCAGTACACCAAAACCACTTGGCTCACCAAATTTCGTTCTTCTAGGTTAAACCATTCGTTTGCAGTAACCGTTTTCATTTTTAGGTTTCACTCTGTTTTCAACTATAGGGATACATGTATTTGGAACTCTAAATCAAACACGGTTTGTGCTAGCTCTTTGATACTTGACACAAGAAAGCAGTTTCAAGTTCTATCTCTATGGTTTGTTTGCTGTTGATGTAGCCCTAAGCAGAGACTGGCGAAAATCACTTTCATGGAAAGGGGTTGCAAAGCATCCCAAAACTACGAGTTTCCTGAAATCTCAGCAATCATTTTTTCACCCAATCTTGATGATCCTTTCAGGTAATGATCAGTACACTCAAACCACTTGGGTTCATCAAATTTCGTTCTTCTAGGTTAAACCGTTCGTTTGCAGTAACCGTTTTCATTTTTAGGTTTCACTCTGTTCTCTCCTATAAAGATACATGTATTTGGAACTCTAAATCAAACACGGTTTGTGCTAGCTCTTTGAAACTTGACACAATAAAGCAGTTTCAAGTTCTATCTCTATGGTTTGTTTTGCTGTTGATGTAGCCCTAAGCAGAGACTGGTGAAAATCAGTTTCATGGAAAGGGGTTGCCAAGCTTCCAAAAAACTACGAGTTGCCTGAAATATCAGCAAACATTTTTTTCACCCAATCGTGATGATTCATTCAGGTAATGATCAGTACACCAAAACCACTTGGCTCACCAAATTTCGTTCTTCTAGTTTAAACCGTTCGTTTGCAGTAATCGTTTTCATTTTAGGTTTCACTCTATTTTCTCCTATGGGGATACTGTATTTGGAACTCTAAATCAAACACGGTTTGTGCTAGCTCTTTGAAACTTGACACAATAAAGCAGTTTCAAGTTCTATCTCTATGGTTTGTTTGCTGTTGATGTAGCCCTAAGCAGAGACTGGCGAAAATAACTGTCATGGAAAGGGGTTGCCAAGCTTCCAAAAAACTACGAGTTGCCTGAAATCTCAGCAAACATTTTATCACCCAATCTTGATGATTCTTTCAGGTAATGATCAGTACACCAAAACCACTTGGCTCACCAAATTTCGTTCTTCTAGTTTAACCGATCGTTTGCAGTAACCGTTTTCATTTTTAGGTTTCCCTCGATGTTTTCTACTATAGGGATACATGTATTTGGAACTGTAAATCAAACACGGTTTGTGCTAGCTCTTTGATACTTGACACAATAAAGCAGTTCCAAGTTCTATCTCTATGGTTTGTTTGCTGTTGATGTAGCCCTAAGCAGTAACTGGCGAAATCACTTTCATGGAAAGGGGTTGCCAAGCTTCCAAAAAACTACGAGTTGCCTGAAATCTCAGCCAACATTTTTCACCCAATCTTGATGATTCTTTCAGGTAATGATCAGTACACCAAAACCACTTGGCTCACCAAATTTCGTTCTTCTAGGTTAAACCGTTCGTTTGCAGTAACCGTTTTCATTTTTAGGTGTCACTCTGTTTTCTACTATAGGGATACATGTATTTGGAACTCTAAATCAAACACGGTTTGTGCTAGCTCTTTGAAACTTGACACAATAAAGCAGTTTCAAGTTCTATCTCTATGATTTGTTTGCTGTTGATGTAGCCCTAAGCAGAGACTGGCGAAAATCACTTTCATGGAAAGGGGTTGACAAGCTTCCAAAAAACTACGAGTTTCCTGAAATCTCAGCAAACATTTTTTCACCCAATCTTGATGATTCTTTCAGGTAATGATCAGTACACCAAACCACTTGGCTCACCAAATTTCGTTCTTCTAGGTTAAACCGTTAGTTTGCAGTAACCGTTCTTCATTTTTAGGTTTCACTCTGTTTTGTCCTATGGGATACATGTATTTGGAACGCTAAATCAAACACGGTTTGTGCTAGCACTTTGAAACTTGACAAAATAAAGCAGTTTCAAGTTCTATCTCTATGGTTTTTTTGCTGTTGATGTAGCCGTAAGAGAGACTGGCGAAATTCACTTTAATGGAAAGGGGTTGCCAAGGTTCCAAAAAACTACAAGTTGCCTGAAGTCTCAGCCAACATTTTTTCACCCAATCTTGATGATCCTTTCAGGTAAAGATTCAGTAAACCCAAACCACTTGGTTCATCAAATTTCGTTCTTCTAGGTTAAACCGTTTGTTTGCAGTAACCGTTTTCATTTTTAGGTCACTCTGTTTTCTCCTAAAGGGATACTTGTATTTGGAACTCTAAATTAAACACGGATTGTGCTAGCTCTTTGAAATTTGACACAATAAATCAGTTTCAAGTTCTATCTCTATGGTTTTTTGCTGTTGATGTAGCCCTAAGCAGAGACTGGCGAAAAATCACTTTCATGGAAAGGGTTTGCCAAGCTTCCAAAAAACTACGAGTTGCCTGAAATCTAAGAAAACATTTTTTCACCCAATCTTGATGATTCTTTCAGGAAATGATCAGTACAGAAAAACCACTTGGCTCACCAAATTTCGTTCTTCTATGTTAAACCTTTCGTTTGCAGTAACCGGTTCATTTTTAGGTTTCACTCTGTTTTCTCCTATAGGGATACATGTATTTGGAACTCTAAATCAAACACGGTTTGTGCTAGCTCTTTGAAACTTGACACAAAAAGCAGTTTCAAGTTCTTTCTCTATGGTTTGATTGCTGTTGATGTAGCCCCAAGCAGAGACAGGAGAAAATCACTTAATGGAAAGGTGTGGCCAAGCTTCCAAAAAACTACGAGTTGCCTGAAATCTCAGCAAACATTTTTTTCAGCCAATCTTGATGATTCTTTCAGATAATGATCAGTACACCAAAACCACTTGGCTCATTAAATTTCATTCTTCTAGGTTAAACCGTTCCTTTGCAGTAACCGTTTTCATTTTTACGTTTCACTCTGTTTTATCCTATAGGGATACATGAATTTGGAACTCTAAATAAAACACGGTTTGTGCTAGTTCTTTGAAACTTGACACAATAAAGCAGTTTCAAGTTCTATCTCCATGATTTGTTTGCTGTTGATGTAGCCCTAAGCAGAGACTGGCGAAAATCACCTTCATGGAAAGGGTTTGCCAAGCTTTCAAAAAACTACGAGTTGCTGAAATCTCAGCAAACATTTTTTCACCAAATCTTGATGATTCTTTCAGGTAATGATCAGTACTCCAAAACCACTTGGCTCACCAAATTTCGTTCTTCTAGTTTAAACCGTTCGTTTGCAGTAACCGTTTTCATTTTTAGGTTTCACTCGATGTTTTCAACTATACGGATACATGTATTTGGAACTCTAAATCAAACACGGTTTGTGCTAGCTCTTTGATACTTGACACAATAAAAGCAGTATCAAGATCTATCTCTATGGTTTGTTTGCTGTTGATGTAGCCCTAAACAGAGACTGGCGAAAATCACTTTCATGGAAAGGGGTTGCCAAGCTTTCAAAAAACTACGAGTTGCGTGAAATCTCAGCAAACATTTTTTCACCCAATCTTGATGATCCTTTCAGGTAAAGATCAGTAAACCCAAACCACTTGGTTCATCAAATTTCGTTCTTCTAGGTTAAACCGTTCGTTTGCAGTAACCGTTTTCATTTTTAGGTTTCACTCTGTTTTCTCCTATAGAAATACATGTATTTGGTACTCTAAATTAAACACGGATTGTGCTAGCTCTTTGAAATTTGACACAATAAAGCAGTTTCAAGTTCTATCTCTATGGTTTGTTTGCTGTTGATGTAGCCCTAAGCAGAGACTGGGAAAATTACCTTCATTGAAAGTGGTTGCCTAGCTTCAAAAAAACTACGAGTTGCCTGAAATCTCAGCAAACATCTTTTCACCCAATCTTGATGATTCTTTCAGGTAATGATCAGGACACCAAAACCACTTGGCTCACCAAATTTCCTTCTTCTAGGCGAAACTGTTCGTTTGCAGTAACCGTTTTCATTTTTAGGTTTCACTCTATGATTTCTACTATAGGTATACATGTATTTGGAACTCTAAATCAAACACGGATTGTGCTAGCTCTATAATACTTGACACAATAAAGCAGTTTCAAGTTCTATATCTATGGTTTGTTTGCCTTTGATGTAGCCCTAAGCAGAGACTGGCGAAAATCACTTTCATGGAAAGGGGTTGCCAAGCATCCAAAAAACTACTAGTTGCCTGAAATCTCAGCAAATATTTTTTCACCCAATCTTGATGATTCTTTCAGGTGTTGATCAGTTCACCAAAACCACTTGGCTCACAAAATTTCGTTCTTCTAGGTTAAACCGTTCATTTGCAGTAACCGTTTTCATTTTTAGGTTTCACTCGATGTTTTCAACTATACGGATACATGTATTTGGAACTCTAAATCAAACACGGTTTGTGCTAGCTCTGTGATACTTCACACAATAAAGCAGTTTCAACTTCTATCTCTATGGTTTGTTTCTTGTTGATGTAGCCCTAAACAGAGACTGGCGAAAATCACTTTCATGGAAAGGGGTTGACAAGCTTCCAAAAAACTACGAGTTGCGTGAAATCTCAGCAAATATTTTTTCACCCAATCTTGATAATTCTTTTAGGTAATCATCAGTACACCAAAACCACTTGGCTCACCAAATTTCGTTCTTCTAGGTTAAACCATTCGTTTGCAGTAACCGTTTTCATTTTTAGGTTTCACTCTGTTTTCTCCTATAGGGATACATGTATTTGGACCTCTAAATCAAACACGGTTTGTACTAGCTCTTTGAAACTTGACAAAATAAAGCAGTTTCAAGTTCTATCTCTATGGTTTGTTTGCTGTTGATGTAGCCCTAAGCAGAGACTGGCGAAAATCACTTTCATGGAAAGGGGTTGCCAAGCTTCCAAAAAACTACAAGTTGCCTGAAATCTAAGAAAACATTTTTTCACCCAATCTTGATGATTCTTTCAGGTAATGATCAGTACACCAAAACCACTTGGCTCACCAAATTTCCTTCTTCTAGGTTAAACCGTTCGTTTGCAGTAACCGTTTTCATTTTTAGGTTTCACTCTGTTTTCTCCTATAGGGATACATGTATTTGGAACTCTAAATCAAACACGGTTTGTGCTAGCCCTTTGAAACTTGACACAATAAAGCAGTATCAAGTTCCATCTCTATGGTTTTTTTGCTGTTGATGTTGCCCTAAGCAGAGACTGGCGAAAATCACTTTCATGGAAAGGGGTTGCCAAGCTTCCAAAAAACTACGCGTTGCCTGAAATCTCAGCAAACATTTTTTCACCCATCTTGATGATTTTTCAGGTAATGATCAGTACACCAAAACCACTTGGCTCACCAAATTTCGTTCTTCTAGGTTAAATCGTTCGTTTGCAGTAACCGTTTTCATTTTCAGCTTTCACTCTGTTTTCTCCTATAGGGATACATGTATTTGGAACTCTAATTGAAACATGTTTTTTGCTAGCTCTTTGAAACTTGACAAAATTATGCAGTTTCACGTTCTATCTCTATCGTTTGTTTGCTGTTGATGTAGCCCTAAGCATAGACTGGCGAAAATCACTTTCATGGAAAGGGGTTGCCAAGCTTCCAAAAAACTACGAGTTTCCTGAAATCTCAGCAAACATTTTTTCACCCAATCTTGATGATTATTTCAGGTAATGATCAGTACACCAAAACCACTTGGCTCACCAAATTTCGTTCTTCTAGGTTAAACCGTTCGTTTGCAGTAACCGTTTTCATTTTTAGGTTTCACTCTGTTTTCTCCTATAGGGATACATGTATTTGGAACTCTAAATCAAACACGGTTTGTGCTTGCTCTTTGAAACTTGACACAAGAAAGCAGTTTCAAGTTCTATCTCTATGGTTTGTTTGCTGTTGATGTAGCCCTAAGCAGAGACTGGCGAAAATCACTTTCATGGAAAGGGGTTGCCAAGCTTCCAAAAAACTACGAGTTGCCTGAAATCTCAGCAAACATTTTTTCACCCAATCTTGATTATTTTTTCAGGTAATGATCAGTACACCAAAACCACTTGGCTCACCAAATTTCATTCTGCTAGGTTAAAACGTTCGTTTGCAGTAACCGTTTTCATTTTTAGGTTTCACTCTGTTTTCTCCTATAGGGATACATGTATTTGGAACTCTAAATCAAACACGGTTTGTTCTAGCTCTTTGAAGCTTGACACAATAAATCAGTTTAAAGTTCCCTCTCTATGGTTTGTTTGCAGTTGATGTAGCCCTAAGCAGACTGGTGAAAATCACTTTAATGGAAAGGGGTTGCCAAGCTTCTAAAAAACTACGAGTTTCCTGAAATCTCAGCAAACATTTTTTCACCCAATCTTGATGATTCTTTCAGGTAATGATCAGTACAGCAAAACCACTTGGATCACCAAATTTCGTTCTTCTAGGTTAAACCGTTCGTTTGCAGTAACCGTTTTCATTTTTAGGTTTCACTCTGTTTTCTCCTACAGGAATACATGTATTTGGAACTCTAAATAAAACACGGTTTGTGCTAGGTCTTTGAAACTTTACACAATAAAGCAGTTTCAAGTTCTATTTCTATGGTTTGTTTGCTGTTGATGCAGCCCTAAGAAGAGACTGGCGAAAATCACTTTCATGGAAAGGGGTTGCCAAGCTTCCAAAAAACTACGAGTTGCCTGAAATCTCAGCAAACATTTTTTCACCCAATCTTGATGATTCTTTCAGGTAATGATCAGTATACCAAAACCAGTTGGCTAAACAAATTTCGTTCTTCTAAGTTAAACCGTTCGTTTGCAGTAACCGTATCATTTTTAGGTTTCACTCTGTTTTCTCCTATAGGGATAAATGTATTTGGAACTGTAAATCAAACACGGTTTGTGCTAGCCCTTTGAAACTTGACACAATAAAGCTGTTTCAAGTTCTATTTCTATGGTTTGTTTGCTGATGATGTAGCCCTAATCAGAGACTGGCGAAAATCACTTTCATGGAAAGGGGTTGCCAAGCTTCCAAAAAACTACGAGTTGCCTGAAATCTCAGCAAACACTTTTTCACCCAATCTTGATGATTTTTTCAGGTAATGATCACTACACCAAAACCACTTGGCTCACCAAATTTCGTTCTTCTAGGTTAAACCGTTTGTTTGCAGTAACCGTTTTCATTTTTAGGTTTCACTCTGTTTTCTCTTATAGGGATACATGTATTTGGAACTCTAAATCAAACACGGATTGTGCTAGCTCTTTGAATCTTCACACAATAAAGCAGTTTCGAGTTCTATCTCTATGGTTTGTTTGCTGTTGATGTAGCCCTAAGCTGAGACTGGCGAAAATCACTTTCATGGAAAGGGGTTGCCAAGCTTCCAAAAAACTACGAGTTGCCTGAAATATCAGCAAACATTTTTTCACCAAAACTTGATGATTCCTTCAGGTAATGATCAGTACACCAAAACCACTTGGCTCACCAAATTTCGTTCTTCTAGGTTAAACCGTTCGTTTGCAGTAACCGTTTTGAATTCTAGGTTTCACTCTGTTTTCTCCTATAGGGATACATGTATTTGGAACTCTAAATCAAACACTGTTAGTGCTAGCTCTGTGAAACTTGACACAATGAAGCACTTTCAAGTTCTATCTCTATGTTTGTTTGCTATTGATGTAGCCCTAAGCAAAGACTGGCGAAAATCACTTTAATGGAAAGGGGTTGCCAAGCTTCCAAAAAACTACGAGTTTCCTCAAATCTCAGCAAACATTTTTTCACCCAATGTTGATGATTCCTTCAGGTAATAATCAGTACACCAAAACCACTTGGCTCACCAAATTTTGTTCTTCTAGGTTAAACCGTTCGTTTGCAGTAACCGTTTTCATTTTTAGGTTTCACTCTTTTTTCTCCTATAGGGATACATGTATTTGGAACTCTAAATCAAACACGGTTTGTGCTAGCTCTTTGAAACTTGACAAAATAAAGCAGTTTCAAGTTCTATCTCTATGGTTTGTTTCCTGTTGATGTAGCCCTAAGCAGAGACTGGCAAAAATCACTTTCATGGAAAGGGGTTGCCAACTACCAAAAAACTACGAGTTGCCTAAAATCTTAGCAAATTTTCTTCACCCAATCTTGATGATTCTTTCAGTTAATAATCAGTACCACAAAACCACTTGGCTCACCAAATTTCGTTCTTCTATGTTAAACCGTTCGTTTGCAGTAACCGTTTTCATTTTTAGGTTACACTCTGTTTTCTCCTATAGGAATACATGTATTTGGAACTCTAAATAAAACACGGTTTGTGCTAGCTCTTTGAAACTTGACAAAATAAAGCAGTTTCAAGTTCTATCTCTATGGTTTGTTTGCTGTTCATGTAGCCCTAAGCAGAGACTGGTGAAAATCACTTTCATGGAAAGGGGTTGCCAACTTCCAAAAAACTAATATTTGCGTGAAATCTTAGCAAACTTTTTTTGACCCAATATTGATGATTCTTTCAGGTAATGATCAGTACACCAAAACCACTTGGCTCACCAAATTTGGTTCTTCTAGGTGAAACCGTTCGTATGCAGTAACCGTTTTCATTTTTAGGTTTCACTCTGTTTTCTCCTATAGGGATACATGTAATTGGAACTTTAATCAAACACGGTTTGTGCTAGCTCTTTGAAACTTGACACAATAAAGCAGTTTCAAGTTCTATCTCTATGGTTTGTTTGCTGTTGATGTAGCCCTAAGCAGAGACTGGCTACAATCACTTTCACGGAAAGGGGTTGCCAAGCTTCCAAAAAACTACGAGTTGCCTGAAATCTCCGCAAACACTTTTTCACCCAATCTTGATGATTCTTTCAGGTAATGATCAGTACACCAAAACCACTTGGCTCACCAAATTTCGTTCTTCTAGGTTAAACCGTTCGTTTGCAGTAACCGTTTTCATTTTTAGGTTTCACTCTGTTTTCTCCTATAGGGATACATGTATTTGGAACTCTAAATCAAACACGGTTTGTGCTAGCTCTTTGAAACTTGACACAATAAAGTAGTTTCATGTTCTATCTCTATGGTGTGTTTGTTGTTGATGTAGCCCTAAGCAGAGACTGGCGAAAATCACTTTCATGGAAAGGGGTTGCCAAGCTTCCAAAAAACTACGAGTTGCCTGAAATCTCAGCAAGCGATTTTTCACCCAATCTTGATGATTCTTTCAGTAATGATCAGTACACCAAAACCACTTGGCTCACCAAATTTCGTTCTTCTAGGTTAAACCGTTCGTTTGCAGTAACCGTTTTCATTTTTAGGTTTCACTCTGTTTTCTCCTATAGGGATACATGTATTTGGAACTCTAAATCAAACACGGTTTGTGCTAGCTCTTTGAAACTTGACAAAATAAAGCAGTTTCAAGTTCTATCTCTATGGTTTGTTTGCTGTTGATGTAGCCCTAAGCAGAGACTGCCGAAAATCACTTTCATGGAAAGGGGTTGCCAAGGTTCCAAAAAACTATGAGTTGCTGGAAATATCAGCAAAC
Source organism: Ictidomys tridecemlineatus (assembly GCF_052094955.1). Lineage (NCBI taxonomy): Eukaryota > Metazoa > Chordata > Mammalia > Rodentia > Sciuridae > Ictidomys > Ictidomys tridecemlineatus. The sequence continues at coordinate 74,423 of NW_027522459.1, read as the reverse complement.
ATTTTTTCACCCAATCTTGATGATTCTTTCAAGTAATGATCAGTACACCAATACCACTGGGCTCACCAAATTTCGTTCTTCTAGGTTAAACCGTTCGTTTGCAGTAACTGTTTTCATTTTTAGGTTTCACTCTGTTTTCTCCTATAGGGATACATGTATTTGGAACTCTAAATGAAACACGGTTTTTGCTAGCTCTTTGAAACTTGACACAATAAAGCAGTTTCAAGTTCTAACTCTATGGTTTGTTTGCTGTTAATGTAGCCCTAAGCAGAGACTGGCGAAAATCACTTTCATGGAAAGGGTTTGCCAAGCTTCCAAAAAACTACGAGTTGCCTGAAATCTCAGCAAACATTTTTTCACCCAATCTTGATGATTCTTTCAGGTAATGATCAGTACACCAAAACCACTTGGCTCACCAAATTTCGTTCTTCTAGCTTAAACCTTTCGTTTGCAATAATCGTTTCATTTTAGGTTTCACTCTGTTTTCTCCTATAGGGATACATGTATTTGGAACTCTAAATCAAACACGGTTTGTGTTAGCCCTTTGAAACTTGACACAATAAAGCTGTTTAAAGTTCTATTTCTATGGTTTGTTTGCTGATGATGTAGCCCTAAGCAGAGACTGCCGAAATCACTTTCATTGAAAAGAGGTTGCCAAGCTTCCAAAAAAGTACGAGTTGCCTGAAATCTCGGCAAATATGTTTTCACCCAATCTTGATGATTCTTTCAGGTAATGATCAGTACACCAAAACCACTTGGCTCACCAAATTTCGTTCTTCTAGTGTTAAACCGTTCGTTTGCAGTAACCGTTTTCATTTTTAGGTTTCACTCTGTTTTCTCCTATAGGGATACATGTATTTGGAACTCTAAATCAAACACGGTTTGTGCTAGCTCTTTGAAACTTGACACAATAAAGCAGTTTCATGTTCTATCTCTATGGTGTGTTTGCTGTTGATGTGGCCCTAAGCAGAGACTGGCTAAAATCACTTTCATGGAAAGGGGTTGCCAAGCTTCCAAAAAACTACGAGTTGCCTGAAATCTCAGCAAGCGATTTTTCACCCAATCTTGATGATTCTTTCAGGTAATGATCAGTACACCAAAACCACTTGGCTCACCAAATTTCGTTCTTCTAGGTTAAACCGTTCGTTTGCAGTAACCGTTTTCATTTTTAGGTTTCACTCTGTTTTCTCCTATAGGGATACATGTATTTGGAACTCTAAATCAAACACGGTTTGTGCTAGCTCTTTGAAACTTGACAAAATAAAGCAGTTTCAAGTTCTATCTCTATGGTTTGTTTTCTGTTGATGTAGCCCTAAGCAGAGACTGGCGAAAATCACTTTCATGGAAAGGGGTTGCCAAGCTTCCAAAAAACTACGAGTTGCCTGAAATCTCAGCAAACATTTTTTCACCCAATCTTGATGATTCTTTCAGGTAATGATCAGTACACCAAAACCACTTGGCTCACCAAATTTCGTTCTTCTAGGTTAAACCGTTCGTTTGCAGTAACCGTTTTCATTTTTAGCTTTCACTCTGTTTTCTCCTATAGGGATACATGAATTTGGAACTCTAAATCAAACACGGTTTGTGCTAACTCATCAAGATTGGGTGAAAAAGTGTGTGCTGAGATTTCAGGCAACTCGTAGTATTTTGGAAGCTTTGCAGGCCCTTTCCATGAAGTGATTCTCGCCAGTCTCTGCTTAGGGCTACATCAACAGCAAACAAACCATAGAGATAGAACTTGAAACTACTTTATTGTGTCAAGTTTCAAAGAGCTAGCACAAACCGTGTTTGATTTAGAGTTCCAAATACATGTATCCCTATAGGAGAAAACAGAGTGAAACCTCAAAATGAAACCGGTTACTGCCAACGAACGGTTTAACCTAGAAGAACGAAATATGGCGAGCCAAGTGGGATTGGTGTACTGATCATTACCTGAAAGTTTCATCCAGATTGGGTGAAAAAGTGTTTGCTGAGATTTAAGGCAACTCGTAGTTTTTTGGAAGCTTGGCAGGCCCTTTCCATGAAAGTGATTCTCGCCAGTCTCTGCTTAGGGCTACATCAACAGCAAACAAACCATAGAGATAGAACTTGAAACTGTTTTATTGTGTCAAGTTTCAAAGAGCTAGCACAAACCGTGTTTGATTTAGAGTTCCAAATACATGTATCCCTATAGGAGAAAACAGAGTGAAACCTAAAAATGAAAACGGTTACTGCAAACGAACGGTTTAACCTAGAAGAACGAAATTTGGTGAGCCAAGTGGTTTTGGTGTACTGATCACTACCTGAAAAAATCATCAAGATTGGGTGAAAAAATGTTGCTGAGATTTCAGGCAACTCGTATTTTTTTGGAAGCTGGCAACCCCTTTCCATTAAAGTGATTTTCGCCAGTCTCTGCTTAGGGCTACATCAACAGCAAAGAAACCATAGAAATAGCACTTGAAACTGCTTTATTGTGTCAAGTTCCAAAGGGCTAGCACATACCGTGTTTGATTTAGAGTTCCAAATACATGTATCCCTATAGGAGAAAACAGAGTGAAACCTAAAATGAAAACGGTTACTGCAAACGAACGGTTTAACGTAGAAGAACGAAATTTGGTGAGCCAAGTGGTTTTGGTGTACTGATCATTACCTGAAAGAATCATCAAGATTGGGTGAAAAAATGTTTGCTTAGATTTCAGGCAACTCGTAGTTTTTTGGAAGCTTGGCAACCCCTTTCCATGAAAGTGATTTTCGCCAGTCTCTGCTTAGGGCTACATCAACAGCAAACAAACCATAGAGATAGAACTTGAAACTGCTTTATTGTGTCAAGTTTCAAAGAGCTAGCACAAACCATGTTTGATTTAGAGTTCCAAATACATGTATCCCTATAGGAGAAACAGAGTAAAACCTAAAAATGAAAACGGTTACTGCAAACGAACGGTTTAACGTAGAAGAACGGAATATGGTGAGCCAAGTGGTTTTGTTGTACTGATCATTACCTGAAGAAATCATCAAGATTGGGTGAAAAAATATTTTCTGAGATTTCAGGCAACTCGTAGTTTCCTGGAAGCTTGGCAACCCCTTTCCATGAAAGTGATTTTCGCCAGTCTCTGCTTAGGGCTACATCAACCGCAAACAAACCATAGAGATAGAACTTGAAACTGCTTTATTGTGTCAAGTTTCAAAGTGCTACCACAAACCGTGTTTGATTTAGAGTTCCAAATACATGTATCCCTATAGGAGAAAACAGAGTGAAACCTAAAAATGAAAACGGTTACTGCAAACGAACGGTTTAACCTAGAAAAGCGAAATTTGGTGAGCCAAGTGGTTTTGGTGTACTGATCATTACCTGAAAGAATCATCAAGATTGGGTGAAAAAATGTTTGCTGAGATTTCAGGCAACTCGTAGTTTTTTTGAAGCTTGGCAACCCCTTTCCATGAAAGTGATTTTCGCCAGTCTCTGCTTAGGGCTACATCAACAGCAAACAAACCATAGAGATAGAACTTGAAAGTGCTTTATTTTGGCAAGTTTAAAAAAGCTAGCACAAACCGTGTTTGATTTAGAGTTCCAATTACATGTATCCCTATAGGAGAAAACAGTGAAACATAAAAATGAAAACGGTTACTGCAAACGAACGGTTTAAGCTAGAAAAACGAAATTTGCTGAGCCAAGTTGTTTTGGTGTACTGATCATTACCTGAAAGAATCATCAAGATTGGGTGAAAAAATGTTTGTTGAGATTTCAGGCAACTCGTAGTTTTTTGGTAGTGGGCAACCCCTTTCCATGAAAATGATTTTCGCCAGTCTCTGCTTAGGGCTATATCAACAGCAAACAAACCATAGATATAGAACTTGAAACTGCTTTATTGTGTCAAGTTTCAAAGGGCTAACACAAACCGTGTTTGATTTAGAGTTTTAAATACATGTATCCCTATAGGAGAAAACACAGTGAAACCTAACAATGAAAACGGTTACTGCCAACGAACGGTTTAACCTAGAAGAACGAAATTTGGTGAGCCAAGTGGTTTTGGTGTACTGTTCATTACCTGAAAAATCATCAAGATTGGGTGAAAAAATGTTTGCTGAGATTTCAGGCAACTCGTAGTTTTTGGAAGCTTGGCAACCACTTTCCATGAAAGTGATTTTCGCCAGTCTCCTCTTAGAACTACATCAACAGGAACGAAACCATAGAGATAGAACTTGAAACTGCTTTATTGTGTCAAGTTTCAAAGAGCTAGCACAAACCGTGTCTGATTTAGAGTTCCAAATACATGTATCCCTATAGGAGAAAACAGAGTGAAACATAAAAATGAAAACGGTTACTGCAAACAAACGGTTTAACATAGAAGAACGAAATTTGGTGAGCCAAGTGGTTTTGGTGTACTGATCATTACCTGAAAGAATCATCAAGATTGGGTGAAAAAATGTTTGCTGAGATTTCAGGCAACTCGTAGTTTTTTGGAAGCTTGGCAACCCCCTTCCATGAAAGTGATTTTCGCCAGTCTCTGCTTAGGGCTACATCAACAGCAAACAAACCATAGAGATATAACTTGAAACTGTTTTCTTCTGTCAAGTTTCAAAGAGCTAGCACAAACCGTGTTTGATTTAGAGTTCCAAATACATGTATCCCTATAGGAGAAAACGGAGTGAAACATAAAAATGAAAACGATTACTGTAAACGAACGGTTTAAACTAGAAGAATGAAATTTGGTGAGCCGAGTGGTTTTGGTGTACTGTTCATTACCTGAAAAAATCATCAAGATTGGGTGAAAAAATGTTTGCTGAGATTTCAGGAAACTCGAAGTTTTTTGGAAGCTTGGCAACCCCTTTCCATGAAAGTGATTATCGCCAGTCTCTTCTTAGGGCTACATCAACAGCAAACAAACCCTAGAGATAGAACTTGAAACTGCTTTCTTGTGTCAGGTTTCAAAAGGCTAGCACAAACCGTGTTTGATTTAGAGTTCCAAATACATGTATCCCTATAGGAGAAAACAGAGTGAAACCTAAAAATGAAAACAGTTACTGCAAACGAACGGTTTAACCTAGAAGAACGAAATTTGGTGAGCCAAGTGGTTTTGGTGTAATGATCATTAACTGAAAGAATCATCAAGATTGGGTGAAAAAATATTTGCTGAGATTTCAGGCAACTCATAGTATTTTGGAAGCTTGGCAACCCCTTTCCATGAAAGTGATTTTCGCCAGTCTCTTCTTAGGGCTACATCAACAGCAAAGAAACCATAGAGATAGAACTTGAAACTGCTTTATTGTGTCAAGTTTCAAAGGGCTAGCACAAACCGTGTTTAATTTAGAGTTCCAAATACATGTATCCCTATAGGAGAAAACAGAGTAAAACCTAAAAATGAAAACGGTTACTGCAAACGAACGGTTTAACCAAGAAGAACGAAATTTGGTGAGCCAAGTGGTTTTGGTGTAATGATCATTATCTGAAAGAATCATCAAGATTGGATGAAAAAATGTTTGCTGAGATTTCAGGCAACTCGTAGTTTTTTGGAAGCTTGCCAAACACTTTCCATGAAAGTGATTTTTGCCAGTCGCTGCTTAGGGCTACATCAACAGCAAACAAACCATAGAGATAGAACTTGAAACTGCTTTATTGTGTCAAGTTTCAAAGAGCTAGCACAAACCATGTTTGATTTAGAGTTCCAAATACATGTATCCCTATAGGAGAAAACAGAGTGAAACCTAAAAATGAAAACGGTTAGTGCAAACGAACGGTTTAACCTAGAAGAACGAAATTTGGTGAGCCAAGTGGTTTTGGTGTACTGATCACTACCTGAAAAATCATCAAGATTGGGTGAAAAAATGTTTGCTGAGATTTCAGGCAACTCGTATTTTTTTGGAAGCTGGCAACCCCTTTCCATTAAAGTGATTTTCGCCAGTCTCTGCTTAGGGCTACATCAACAGCAAAGAAACCATAGAAATAGCACTTGAAACTGCTTTATTGTGTCAAGTTCCAAAGGGCTAGCACATACCGTGTTTGATTTAGAGTTCCAAATACATGTATCCCTATAGGAGAAAACAGAGTGAAACCTAAAAATGAAAACGGTTACTGCAAACGAACGGTTTAACGTAGAAGAACGAAATTTGGTGAGCCAAGTGGTTTTGGTGTACTGATCATTACCTGAAAGAATCATCAAGATTGGGTGAAAAAATGTTTGCTTAGATTTCAGGCAACTCGTAGTTTTTTGGAAGCTTGGCAACCCCTTTCCATGAAAGTGATTTTCGCCAGTCTCTGCTTAGGGCTACATCAACAGCAAACAAACCATAGAGATAGAACTTGAAACTGCTTTATTGTGTCAAGTTTCATAGAGCTAGCACAAACCATGTTTGATTTAGAGTTCCAAATACATGTATCCCTATAGGAGAAAACAGAGTAAAACCTAAAAATGAAAACGGTTACTGCAAACGAACGGTTTAACGTAGAAGAACGGAATATGGTGAGCCAAGTGGTTTTGTTGTACTGATCATTACCTGAAGAAATCATCAAGATTGGGTGAAAAAATATTTTCTGAGATTTCAGGCAACTCGTAGTTTTTTGGAAGCTTGGCAACCCCTTTCCATGAAAGTGATTTTCGCCAGTCTCTGCTTAGGGCTACATCAACAGTAAACAAACCATAGAGATAGAACTTGAATCTACTTTATTGTGGCAAGTTTCAAAGGGCTAGCACAAACCGTGTTTGATTTAGAGTTCCAAATACATGTATCCCTATAGGAGAAAACAGAGTGAAACCTAAAAATGAAAACGGTTACTACAAACGAACGGTTTAACCTAGAAGAACGAAATTTGGTGAGCCAAGTGGTTTTGGTGTACTGATCATTACCTGAAAGAATCATCAAGATTGGGTGAAAAAATGTTTGCTGAGATTTCAGGCAACTCGTAGTTTCTTGGAAGCTTGGCAACCCCTTTCCATGAAAGTGATTTTCGCCAGTCTCTGCTTAGGGCTACATCAACCGCAAACAAACCATAGAGATAGAACTTGAAACTGCTTTATTGTGTCAAGTTTCAAAGTGCTACCACAAACCGTGTTTGATTTAGAGTTCCAAATACATGTATCCCTATAGGAGAAAACAGAGTGAAACCTAAAAATGAAAACGGTTACTGCAAACGAACGGTTTAACCTAGAAAAGCGAAATTTGGTGAGCCAAGTGGTTTTGGTGTACTGATCATTACCTGAAAGAATCATCAAGATTGGGTGAAAAAAATGTTTTCTGAGATTTCAGGCAACTTGTAGTTTTTTTGAAGCTTGGCAACCCCTTTCCATGAAAGTGATTTTCGCCAGTCTCTGCTTAGGGCTACATCAACAGCAAACAAACCATAGAGATAGAACTTGAAAGTGCTTTATTTTGGCAAGTTTAAAAGAGCTAGCACAAACCGTGTTTGATTTAGAGTTCCAATTACATGTATCCCTATAGGAGAAAACAGTGAAACATAAAAATGAAAACGGTTACTGCAAACGAACGGTTTAACCTAGAAGAACGAAATTTGGTGAGCCAAGTGGTTTTGGTGTACTGATAATTACCTTAAGAAATCATCAAGATTGGGTGAAAAAATATTTGCTGAGATTTCAGGCAACTCCTAGTTTTTTGGAAGCTTGGCAACCCCTTTCCATGAAAGTGATTTTCGCCAGTCTCTGCTTAGGGCTACATCAACAGCAAACAAACCATAGAGATAGAACTTGAATCTACTTTATTGTGGCAAGTTTCAAAGGGCTAGCACAAACTGTGTTTGATTTAGATTTCCAAATACATGTATCCCTATAGGAGAAAACAGAGTGAAACCTAAAAATGAAAACGGTTACTACAAACGAACGGTTTAACCTAGAAGAACGAAATTTGGTGAGCCAAGTGGTTTTGGTGTACTGATCATTACCTGAAAGAATCATCAAGATTGGGTGAAAAAATGTTTGCTGAGATTTCAGGCAACTCGTAGTTTTTTGGAAGCTTGGCAACCCCTTTCCATGAAAGTGATTTTCTCCAGTCTCTGCTTAGGGCTACATCAACAGCAAACAAACCATAGAGATAGAACTTGAAACTGCTTTATTGTGTCAAGTTTCAAAGAGCTACCACAAACCGTGTTTGATTTAGAGTTCCAAATACATGTATCCCTATAGGAGAAACAGAGTGAAACCTAAAAATGAAAACGGTTACTGCAAACGAACGGTTTAACCTAGAAAAGCGAAATTTGGTGAGCCAAGTGGTTTTGGTGTACTGATCATTACCTGAAAGAATCATAAAGATTGAGTGAAAAAATGTTTGCTGAGATTTCAGGCAACTCGTAGTTTTTTGGAAGCTTGGCAACCCCTTTCCATGAAAGTGATTTTCGCCAGTCTCTGCTTAGGGTTACATCAACAGCAAACAAACCATAGAGATAGAACATGAAAGTGCTTTATTTTGGCAAGTTTCAAAGAGCTAGCACAAACCGTGTTTGATTTAGAGTTCCAATTACATGTATCCCTATAGGAGAAAACAGTGAAACATAAAAATGAAAACGGTTACTGCAAACGAACGGTTTAACCTAGAAGAACGAAATTTGGTTAGCCAAGTGGTTTTAGTGTACTGATCATTACCTGAAGAAATCATCAAGATTGGGTGAAAAAATATTTGCTGAGATTTCTGGCAACTCGTAGTTTTTTGGAAGCTTGGCAACCCCTTTCCATGAAAGTGATTTTCGCCAGTCACTGCTTAGGGCTACATCAACAGCAAACAAACCATAGAGATAGAACTTGAATCTACTTTATTGTGGCAAGTTTCAAAGGGCTAGCACAAACCGTGTTTGATTTAGATTTCCAAATACATGTATCCCTATAGGAGAAAACAGAGTGAAACCTAAAAATGAAAACGGTTACTACAAACAAACGGTTAAACCTAGAAGAACGAAATTTGGTGAGCCAAGTGGTTTTGGTGTACTGATCATTACCTGAAAGAATCATCAATATTGGGTGAAAAAATGTTTGCTGAGATTTCAGGCAACTCGTAGTTTTTTGGAAGCTTGGCAACCGCTTTCCATGAAAGTGATTTTCGCCAGTCTCTGCTTAGGGCTACATCAACCGCAAACAAACCATAGAGATAGAACTTGAAACTGCTTTATTGTGTCAAGTTTCAAAGAGCTACCACAAACCGTGTTTGATTTAGAGTTCCAAATACATGTATCCCTATAGGAGAAAACAGAGTGAAACCTAAAAATGAAAACGGTTACTGCAAACGAACGGTTTAACCTAGAAAAGCGAAATTTGGTGAGCCAAGTGGTTTTGGTGTACTGATCATTACCTGAAAGAATCATCAAGATTGGGTGAAAAAATGTTTGCTGAGATTTCAGGAAACTCGTAGTTTTTTGGAAGCTTTGCAACCTCTTTCCATGAAAGTGATTTTCGCCAGTCTCTGCTTAGGGCTACATCAACAGCAAACAAACCATAGAGATAGAACTTGAAAGTGCTTTATTTTGGCAAGTTTAAAAGAGCTAGCACAAACCGTGTTTGATTTAGAGTTCCAAATACATGTATCCCTATAGGAGAAAACAGTGAAACATAAAAATGAAAACGGTTACTGCAAACGAACGGTTTAACCTAGAAGAACGAAATTTGGTGAGCCTAGTGGTTTTGGTATACTGATCATTACCTGAAGAAATCATCAAGATTGGGTGAAAAAATATTTGCTGAGATTTCAGGCAACTCGTAGTTTTTTGGAAGCTTGGCAACCCCTTTCCATGAAAGTGATTTTCGCCAGTCTCTGCTTAGGGTTACATCAACAGCAAACAAACCATAGAGATAGAACTTGAAAGTGCTTTATTTTGGCAAGTTTAAAAGAGCTAGCACAAACCGTGTTTGATTTAGAGTTCCAATTACATGTATCCCTATAGGAGAAAACAGTGAAACATAAAAATGAAAACGGTTACTGCAAACGAACGGTTTAACCTAGAAGAACGAAATTTGGTTAGCCAAGTGGTTTTAGTGTACTGATCATTACCTGAAGAAATCATCAAGATTGGGTGAAAAAATATTTGCTGAGATTTCTGGCAACTCGTAGTTTTTTGGAAGCTTGGCAACCCCTTTCCATGAAAGTGATTTTCGCCAGTCACTGCTTAGGGCTACATCAACAGCAAACAAACCATAGAGATAGAACTTGAATCTACTTTATTGTGGCAAGTTTCAAAGGGCTAGCACAAACCGTGTTTGATTTAGATTTCCAAATACATGTATCCCTATAGGAGAAAACAGAATGAAACCTAAAAATGAAAACGGTTACTACAAACAAACGGTTTAACCTAGAAGAACGAAATTTGGTGAGCCAAGTGGTTTTGGTGTACTGATCATTACCTGAAAGAATCATCAAGATTGGGTGAAAAAATGTTTGCTGAGATTTCAGGCAACTCGTAGTTTTTTGGAAGCTTGGCAACCCCTTTCCATGAAAGTGATTTTCGCCAGTCTCTGCTTAGGGCTACATCAACCGCAAACAAACCATAGAGAAAGAACTTGAAACTGCTTTATTGTGTCAACTTTCAAAGAGCTACCACAAACCGTGTTTGATTTAGAGTTCCAAATACATGTATCCCTATAGGAGAAAACAGAGTGAAACCTAAAAATGAAAACGGTTACTGCAAACGTTCGGTTTAACCTAGAAAAGCGAAATTTGGTGAGCCAAGTGGTTTTGGTGTACTGATCATTACCTGAAAGAATCATCAAGATTGGGTGAAAAAATGTTTGCTGAGATTTCAGGAAACTCGTAGTTTTTTGGAAGCTTTGCAACCCCTTTCCATGAAAGTGATTTTCGCCAGTCTCTGCTTAGGGCTACATCAACAGCAAACAAACCATAGAGATAGAACTTGAAAGTGCTTTATTTTGGCAAGTTTAAAAGAGCTAGCACAAACCGTGTTTGATTTAGAGTTCCAAATACATGTATCCCTATAGGAGAAAACAGTGAAACATAAAAATGAAAACGGTTACTGCAAACGAAAGGTTTAACCTAGAAGAACGAAATTTGGTGAGCCTAGTGGTTTTGGTATACTGATCATTACCTGAAGAAATCATCAAGATTGGGTGAAAAAATATTTGCTGAGATTTCAGGCAACTCGTAGTTTTTTGGAAGCTTGGCAACCCCTTTCCATGAAAGTGATTTTCGCCAGTCTCTGCTTAGGGCTACATCAACAGCAAACAAACCATAGAGATAGAACTTGAATCTACTTTGTTGTGGCAAGTTTCAAAGGGCTAGCACAAACCGTGTTTGATTTAGAGTTCCAAATACATGTATCCCTATAGGAGAAAACAGAGTGAAACCTAAAAATGAAAACGGTTACTGCAAACGAACGGTTTAATCTAGAAGAACAAAATTTTGTGAGCCACGTGGTTTTGGTGTACTGATCATTACCTGAAAGAATCATCAAGATTGGGTGAAAAAATGTTTGCTGAGATTTCAGGCAACTCGTAGTTTTTTGGAAGCTTGGCAACCCCTTTCCATGAAAGTGATTTTCGCCAGTCTCTGCTTAGGGCTACATCAACAGCAAACAAACCATAGAGATAGAACTTGAAAGTGCTTTATTTTGGCAAGTTTAAAAGAGCTAGCACAAACCGTGTTTGATTTAGAGTTCCAATTACATGTATCCCTATAGGAGAAAACAGTGAAACATAAAAATGAAAACGGTTACTGCAAAAGAACGGTTTAACCTAGAAGAACGAAATTTGGTGAGCCAAGTGGTTTTGGTGTACTGATAATTACCTGAAGAAATCATCAAGATTGGGTGAAAAAATATTTGCTGAGATTTCAGGCAACTCCTAGTTTTTTGGAAGCTTGGCAACCCCTTTCCATGAAAGTGATTTTCGCCAGTCTCTGCTTAGGGCTACATCAACAGCAAACAAACCATAGAGATAGAACTTGAATCTACTTTATTGTGGCAAGTTTCAAAGGGCTAGCACAAACCGTGTTTGATTTAGATTTCCAAATACATGTATCCCTATAGGAGATAACAGAGTGAAACCTAAAAATGAAAACGGTTACTACAAACGAACGGTTTAACCTAGAAGAACGAAATTTGGTGAGCCAAGTGGTTTTGGTGTACTGATCATTACCTGAAAGAATCATCAAGATTGGGTGAAAAAATGTTTGCTGAGATTTCAGGCAACTCGTAGTTTTTTGGAAGCTTGGCAACCCCTTTCCATGAAAGTGATTTTCTCCAGTCTCTGCTTAGGGCTACATCAACAGCAAACAAACCATAGAGATAGAACTTGAAACTGCTTTATTGTGTCAAGTTTCAAAGAGCTACCACAAACCGTGTTTGATTTAGAGTTCCAAATACATGTATCCCTATAGGAGAAACAGAGTGAAACCTAAAAATGAAAACGGTTACTGCAAACGAACGGTTTAACCTAGAAAAGCGAAATTTGGTGAGCCAAGTGGTTTTAGTGTACTGATCATTACCTGAAAGAATCATAAAGATTGGGTGAAAAAATGTTTGCTGAGATTTCAGGCAACTCGTAGTTTTTTGGAAGCTTGGCAACCTTTTTCCATGAAAGTGATTTTCTCCAGTCTCTTCTTAGGGCTACATCAACAGCAAACAAACCATAGAGATAGAACTTGAAACTGCTTTATTGTGGCAAGTTTCAAAGAGCTAGCACAAACCGTGTTTGATTTAGAGTTCCAAATACATGTATCCTTATAGGAGAAAACAGAGTGAAACCTAAAAATGAAAACGGTTACTGAAAACGAACGGTTTAACCTAGAAGAACGAAATTTGGTGAGCCAAGTGGTTTTGGTGTACCGATCATTACCTGAAAGAATAATCAAAATTTGGTGAAAAAATGTTTGCTGAGATTTCAGTCAACTCGTAGTTTTTTGGAAGCTTGGCAACCCCTTTCCATGAAAGTGATTTTCGCCAGTCTCTGCTTAGGGCTACATCAACAGCAAACAAACCATAGAGATAGAACTTGAAACTGCTTTATTGTGTCAAGTTTCAAAGGGCTAGCACAAACCGTGTTTAATTTAGAGTTCCAAATACATGTATCCCTATAGGAGAAAACAGAGTGAAACCTAAAAATGAAAACGGTTACTGCAATCGAACGGTTTAACGTAGAAGAAAGAAATTTGGTGAGCCAAGTGGTTTTGGTGTACTGATCATTACCTGAAGAAATCATCAAGATTGGGTGAAAAAATATTTTCTGAGATTTCAGGCAACTCGTAGTTTTTTGGAAGCTTGGCAACCCCTTTCCATGAAAGTGATTTTCGCCAGTCTCTGCTTAGGGCTACATCAACAGCAAACAAACCATAGAGATAGAACTTGAAACTGCTTTATTGGGTCAAGTTTCAAAGAGCTAGCACAAACCATGTTTGATTTAGAGTTCAAAATACATGTACCCTATAGGAGAAAACAGAGTGAAACCTAAAAATGTAAACGGTTACTGCAAACGAACGGTTTAACCTAGAAGAAGGAAATTTGGTGAGCCAAGTGGTTTTGGTGTACTGATCATTACCTGAAAGAATCATCAAGATTGGGTGAAAAAATGTTTGCTGAGATTTCAGGCAACTCGTAGTTTTTTGGAAGCTTGGCAACCCCTTTCCATGAAAGTGATTTTCGCCAGTCTCTGCTTAGGGCTACATCAACAGCAAAGAACCATAGAGATAGCACTTGAAACTGCTTTATTGTGTCAAGTTTCAAAGGGCTAGCACAAACCGTGTTTGATTTATAGTTCCAAATACATGTATCCCTATAGGAGAAAACAGAGTAAAACCTAAAAATGAAAACGGTTACTGCAAACGACCGGTTTAACCTAGAAGAACGAAATTTGGTGAGCCAAGTGGTTTTGGTGTACTGATCATTACCTGAAAGAATCATCAAGATTGGGTAAAAAAATATTTGTTGAGATTTCAGGCAACTCGTAGTTTTTTGGAAGCTTGGCAACCCCTTTCCATGAAAGTGATTTTCGCCAGTCTCTGCTTAGGGCTACATCAACAGCAAAGAACCATAGAGATAGCACTTGAAACTGCTTTATTGTGTCAAGTTTCAAAGGGCTAGCACAAACCGTGTTTGATTTATAGTTCCAAATACATGTATCCCTATAGGAGAAAACAGAGTAAAACCTAAAAATGAAAACGGTTACTGCAAACGACCGGTTTAACCTAGAAGAACGAAATTTGGTGAGCCAAGTGGTTTTGGTGTACTGATCATTACCTGAAAGAATCATAAAGATTGGGTAAAAAAATATTTGTTGAGATTTCAGGCAACTCGTAGTTTTTTGGAAGCTTGGCAACCCCTTTCCATCTAAGTGATTTTCGCCAGTCTCTGCTTAGGGCTACATCAACAGCAAACAAACCATAGAGTTAGAACTTGAAAGTTCTTTATTGTGTAAGTTTCAAAAGGCTAGCAGAAACCGTGATTGATTTAGAGATCCAAATACATGTATCCCTATAGGAGAAAACAGAGTGAAACCTAAAAATGAAAACGGTTACTGCAAACGAACGATTTAACCTAGAAGAACGAAATTTGGTGAGCCAAGTGGTTTTGGTGTACTGATCATTACCTGAAAGAATAATCAAGATTGGGTGAAAAAATATTTTTGAGATTTCAGGCAACTCGTAGTTTTTTGGAAGCTTGGCAACCCCTTTCCATGAAAGTGATTTTCACCAGTCTCTGCTTAGGGCTACATTAACAGCAAACAAACCATAAGGAGAGAACTTGAAACTGCTTTAGTGTGTCAAGTGTCAAAGAGCTAGCACAAACCGTGTTTGATTTAGAGTTCCAAATACATGTATCCCTATGAGAGAAAACAGAGTGAAACCTAAAAATGAAAACGGTTACTGCAAACAAACGGTTTAAACTAGAAGAACGAAATTTGGTGAGCCAAGTGGTTTTGGTGTACTGATCATTACCTGAAAGAATCATCAAGATTGGGTGAAAAAATGTTTGCTGAGATTTCAGGCAACTCGTAGTTTTTTGGAAGCTTGGCAACCCCTTTCCATGAAAGTTATTTTCGCAAGTCTCTGCTTAGGGCTACATCAACAGCAAACAAACCATAGAGATAGAACTTAAAACTGCTTTATTGTGGCAAGTTTCAAAGAGCTAGCCCAAACAGGGTTTGATTTAGAGTTCCAAATACATGTATCCTTATAGGAGAAAACAGAGTGAAACCTAAAAATGAAAAAGGTTACTGCAAACGAACGGTTTAACCTAGAAGAAAGAAATTTGGTGAGCCACGTGGTTTTGCTGTACTTATCATTACCTGAAAGAATCATCAAGATTGGGTGAAAAATTGTTTGCTGAGATATTAGGCAACTCGTAATTTTTTGGAAGCTTCGCAACCCCTTTCCATGAAAGTGATTTTCGCCAGTCTCTGCTTAGTGCTACATCAACAGCAAACAAACCATAGAGATAGAACTTGAAACTGCTTTATTGTGTCAAGTTTCAAGAGCTAGCACAAACCGTGTTTGATTTAGAGTTCCAAATACATGTATCTCTATAGGAGAAAACAGAGTAAAACCTAAAAATGAAAACGGTTACTGCAAACGAACGCTTTAAGCTAGAAGAACGAAATTTGTTGAGCCAAGTGGTTTTGGTGTACTGATCATTACCTGAAAGAATCATCAATATTGGGTGAAAAAATGTTTGCTGAGATTTCAGGCAACTCATAGTTTTTTGGAAGCTTGGCAACCCCTTTCCATGAAAATGATTTTCGCCAGTCTCTGCTTAGGGCTACATAAACAGCAAAGAAACCATAGAAGTAGAACTTGAAACTTCTTTATTGTGTCAAGTTTCAAAAGGCTAGCACAAACCTTGTTTGATTTAGAGATCCAAATACATGTATTCCTATAGGAGAAAACAGAGTGAAACCTAAAAAAGAAAACGGTTACTGCAAACGAACGGTTAAACCTAGAAGAACGAAATTTGGTGAGCCAAGTAGTTTAAGTGTACTGATCATTACCTGAAAGAATCATCAAGATTGGGTGAAAAAATGTTTGCTGACATTTCAGGCAACTCGTAGTGTTTTGGAAGCTTGGCAACCCCTTTCCATGAAAGTGATTTTCGCCAGTCTCTGCTTAGGGCTACATCAACATCAAACAAACCATAGAGATAGAACTTCAAACTGCTTTATTGTGGCAAGTTTCAAAGAGCTAGCATAAACAGTGTTTGATTTAGAGTTCCAAATACATGTATCCCTATAGGAGAAAACAGAGTGAAACCTAAAAATGAAAACGGTTACTACAAACGAACGATTTAACCTAGAAGAACGAAATTTGGTGAGCCAAGTGGTTTTGGTGTACTGATCATTACCTGAAAGAATCATCAAGATTGGGTGAAAAAATGTTTGCTGAGATTTCAGGCAACTCGTAGTTTTTTGGAAGCTTGGCAACCCCTTTCCATGAAAGTGATTTTCGCCAGTCTCTGCTTAGGGCTACATCAACAGCAAACAAACCATAAGGAGAGAACTTGAAACTGCTTTATTGTGTCACGTTTCAAAGAGCTAGCACAAACCGTGTTTGATTTAGAGTTCCAAATACATGTATCACTATGAGAGAAAACAGACTGTAACCTAAAAATGAAAACGTTTACTGCAAACAAACGGTTTAACCTAGAAGAACGAAATTTGGTGAGCCAAGTGGTTTTGGTGTACTGATCATTACCTGAAAGAATCATCAAGATTGGGTGAAAAAATGTTTGCTGAGATTTCAGGCAACTCGTAGTTTTTTGGAAGCTTGGCAACCCCTTTCCATGAAAATGATTTTCGCCAGTCTCTGCTTAGGGCTACATCAACAGCAAACAAACCATAGAGATAGAACTTGAACCTGCTTTATTGTGGCAAGTTTCAAAGAGCTAGCACAAACCGTGTTTGATTTAGAGTTCCAAATACATGTATCCCTATAGGAGAAAACAGAGTGAAACCTAAAAATGAAAACGGTTACTGCAAACGAACGGTTTAAGCTAGAAGAACGAAATTTGGTGAGCCAAGTGGTTTTGGTGTACTGATCATTACCTGAAAGAATCATCAAGATTGGGAAAAAAATGTTTGCTGAGATTTCAGGCAACTCGTAGATTTTTGAAAGCTTGGCAACCCCTTTCCATGAAAATGATTTTCGCCAGTCTCTGCTTACGGCTACATCAATAGCAAACAAACAATAGAGATAGAACTTGAAACTTCTTTATTGTGTCAAGTTTCAAAAGGCTAGCACAAACCGTGTTTGATTTAGAGATCCAAATACATGTATCCCTATAGGAGAAAACAGAGTGAAACCTAAAAATGAAAACGGTTACTGCAAACGAACGGTTTAACCTAGAAGAACGAAATTTGGTGAGCCAAGTAGATTAAGTGTACTGATCATGAGCTGAAAGAATCATCAAGATTGGGTGAAAAAATGTTTGCTGAGATTTCAGGCAACTCGTAGTTTTTTGGAAGCTTGGCAACCCCTTTCCATGAAAGTGATTTTCGTCAGTCTATGCTTAGGGCTACGTCAACAGGAAACAAACCATAGAGATAGAACTTGAAACTGCTTTATTGTGTCAAGTTTAAAAGAGCTAGCACAAACCGTGTTTGATTTAGTGTTCCAAATACTTGTATCCCTATAGGAGAAAACAGAGTGAAACCTAAAAATGAAAACGGTTACTGCAAACGAACGGTTTAACCTAGAAGAACAAAATTTGGTGAGCCAAGTGGTTTTGCTGTACTTATCATTACCTGAAAGAATCATCAAGATTGGGTGAAAAAATGTTTGCTGAGATTTCAGGCAACTCGTAGTTTTTTGGAAGCTTGGAAACCCCTTTCCATGAAAGTGATTTTCGCCAGTCTCTGCTTAGGGCTACATCAACAGCAAACAAACCATAGAGATAGAACTTGAAACTGCTTTATTATGGCAAGTTTCAAAGAGCTAGCACAAACCGTGTTTGATTTAGAGTTCCAAATACATGTATCCCAATAGGAGAAAACAGAGTGAAACCTAAAAATGAAAACGGTTACTGCAAACGAACGGTTTAAGCTAGAAGAACGAAATTTGGTGAGCCAAGTAGTTTTGGTGTACTGATCATTACCTGAAAGACTCATCAAGATTGGGTGAAAAAATGTTTGCTGAGATTTAAGGCAAATCATAGTTTTTTGGAAGCTTGGCAAGCCCTTTCCATGAAAATGAATTTCGCCAGTCTCTGCTTAGGGCTATATCAACAGCAAACAAACCATAGAGATAGAACTTGAAACTTCTTTATTCTGTCAAGTTTCAAAAGGCTAGCAAAAACCGTGTTTGATTTAGAGATCCGAACACATGTATCCCTATAGGAGAAAACAGAGTGAAACCTAAAAATGAAAACGGTTACTGCAAACGAACGGTGTAACATAGTAGAACAAAATTTGGTGAGCCAAGTAGTTTTGGTGTACTGATCATTACCTGAAAGAATCACCAAGATTGGGTGAAAAAATGTTTGCTGAGATTTCAGGCAATTCGTAGTTTTTTGGAAGCTTGGCAACCCCTTTTCATGAAAGTGATTTACGCCAGTCTCTGCTTAGGGCTACATCAACAGCAAACAAACCATAAAGACAGAACTTGAAACTGCTTTATTGTGGCAAGTTTCAAAGAGCTAGCACAAACCGTGTTTGATTTAGAGTTCCAAATACATGTATCCCTATAGGAGAAAACAGAGTGAAACCTAAAAATGAAAACGGTTACTGCAAACGAACGGTTTAAGCTACAAGAACGAAATTTGGTGAGCCAAGTGGTTTTGGTGTACTGATCATTACCTGAAAGAATCATCAAGATTGGGAAAAAAATGTTTGCTGATATTTCAGGCAACTCGTAGATTTTTGAAAGCTTGGCAACCCCTTTCCATGAAAATGATTTTCGCCAGTCTCTGCTTAGGGCTACATCAATAGCAAACAAACCATAGAGAGAGAACTTGAACCTGCTTTATTGTGGCAAGTTTCAAAGAGCTAGCACAAACCGTGCTTGATTTAGAGATCCAAATACATGTATCCCTATAGGAGAAAACACAGTGAAACCTAAAAATTAAAACGGTTACTGCAAACAAACGGTTTAACCTAGAAGAACGAAATTTGGTGAGCCAAGTGGTTTTGGTGTACTGATCATTACCTGAAAGAATCATCAAGATTGGGTGAAAAAATGTTTGCTGAGATTTCAGGCAACTCGTAGTTTTTTGGAAGCTTGTCAACCCCTTTCCATGAAAGTGATTTTCGCCAGTCTCTGCTTAGGGCTAGATCAACAGCAAATAAACCATAGAGATAGAACTTGAAACTTCTTTATTGTGTCAAGTTTCAAAAGGCTAGCACAAGCCGTGTAGGATTTAGAGATCCAAATACATGTATCCCTATAGGAGAAAACAGAGTGAAACATAAAAATGAAAACGGTTACTGCAAACGAACGGTTTAACCTAGAAGAACGAAATCTGGTGAGCCAAGTGGTTTTGCTGTACTGATCATTACCTGAAAGAATCATCAAGATTGGGTGAAAAAATGTTTGCTGAGATTTCCGCCAACTCGTAGTTTTTTGGAAGCTTTGCAACCCCTTTCCATGAAAGTGATTTTCGCCAGTCTCGGCTTAGGGCTACATCAACAGCAAACAAACCATAGACAGCAAACAAACCATAGAGATAGAACTGGAAACTGCTTTATTGTCGCAATTTAAAAAGAGCTAGCACAAACCGTGTTTGATTTAGAGTTCCAAATACATGTATCCATATAGGAGAAAACAGAGTGAAACCTAAAAATGAAAACGGTTACTGCAAACGAACACTTTAACCTAGAAGACCGAAATTTGGTGAGCCAAGTGGTTTTGGTGTACTGATCATTACCGGAAAGAACCATGAAGATTGGGTGAAAAAATGTTTGCTGAGATTACAGGCAACTCGTATTTTTTTTAAAGCTTGACAACCCCTTTCCATGAAAGTGATTTTCGCCAGTCTCTGCTAAGGGTTATATCAACAGCAAACAAACCATAAGGAGAGAACTTGAAACTGCTATCTTTTGTCAAGTATCAAAGAGCTAGCACAAACCGTGTGTGATTTAGAGTTCCAAATACATGTATCCCTATGAGAGAAAACAGAGTGAAACCTAAAAATGAAAACGGTTACTGCAAACAAACGGTTTAACCTAGAATAACGAAATTTGGTGAGCCAAGTGGTTTTGGTGTACTGATCATTACCTGAAAGAATCATTAAGATTGGGTGAAAAAATGTTTGCTGAAATTTCAGGCAACTGGTAGTTTTTTGGAAGCTTGGCAACCCCTTTCCATGAAAGTGATTTTCGTCAGTCTCTGCTTAGGGCTACATCAACAGCAAACAAACCATAGAGATAGAACTTGAAACTGATTTATTGTGTCAAGTTTAAAAGAGCTAGCACAAACCGTGTTTGATTTAGAGTTCCAAATACATGTATCCCTATAGGAGAAAACAGAGTGAAACCTAAAAATGAAAACGGTTACTGGAAACGAACGGTTTAACCTAGAAGAACGAAATTTGGTGAGCCAAGTGGTTTTGGTGTACTTATCATTACCTGAAAGAATCATCAAGATTGGGTGAAAAAATGTTTGCTGAGATTTCAGGAAACTCGTAGTTTTTTGGAAGCTTGGAAACCCCTTTCCATGAAAGTGATTTTCGCCAGTCTCTGCTTAGGGCTACATCAACAGCAAACAAACCATAGAGATAGAACTTGAAACTGCTTTATTATGGCAAGTTTCAAAGAGCTAGCACAAACCGTGTTTGATTTAGAGTTCCAAATACATGTATCCCAATAGGAAAATACAGAGTGAAACCTAAAAATGAAAACGGTTACTGCAAACGAACGGTTTAAGCTAGAAGAACGAAATTTGGTGAGCCAAGTGGTTTTGGTGTACTGATCATTACCTGAAAGAATCATCAAGATTGGGTGAAAAAATGTTTGCTGAGATTTAAGGAAACTCGTAGTTTTTTGGAAGCTTGGCAAGCCCTTTCCATGAAAATGATTTTCGCCAGTCTCTGCTTAGGGCTATATCAACAGCAAACAAACCCTAGAGATAGAACTTTGAACTTCTTTATTGTGTCAAGTTTCAAAAGGCTAGCACAAACCGTGTTTGATTTAGAGATTCAAATACATGTATCCCTATAGGAGAAAACAGAGTGAAACCTAAAAATGAAAACGGTTACTGCAAACGAACGGTTTAAACTAGAAGAACGAAATTTGGTGAGCGAATTGGTTTTGCTGTACTGATCATTACCTGAAAGAATCATCAAGATTGGGTGAAAAAATGTTTGCTGAGATTTCAGCCAACTCGTAGTTTTTTGGAAGCTTGGCAACCCCTTTCCATGAAAGTGATTTTCGCCAGTCTCTGCTTAGGGCTACATCAACAGCAAACAAACCATAGAGATAGAACTTGAAACTGCTTTATTGTGGCAAGTTTCAAAGAGCTAGCACAAACAGTGTTTGATTTAGAGTTCCAAATACATGTATCCCTATAGGAGAAAACAGAGTGAAACCTAAAAATGAAACGGTTACTGCAAACGAACGGTTTAACCTAGAAGAACGAAATTTGGTGAGCCAAGTGGTTTTGGTGTACTGATAATTACCTGAAAGAATCATCAAGATTGGGTGAAAAAATGTTTGCTGAGATTTCAGGCAACTCGTAGTATTCTGGAAGCTTGGCAACCCCTTTCCATGAAAGTGATTTTCGCCAGTCTCTGCTTAGGGCTACATCAACAGCAAACAAACCCTAGAGATAGAACTTGAAACTTCTTTATTGTGTCAAGTTTCAAAAGGCTAGCACAAACCGTGTTTGATTTAGAGATCCAAATACATGTATCCTTATAGGAGAAAACAGAGTGAAACCTAAAAATGAAAACGGTTACTGCAAACAAACGGTTTAAACTAGAAGAACGAAATTTGGTGAGCCAAGTGGTTTTGGTGTACTGATCATTACCTGAAAGAATCATCAAGATTGGGTGAAAAAATGTTTGCTGAGATTTCAGCCAACTCGTAGGTTTTTGGAAGCTTGGCATCCCCTTTCCATGAAATTGATTTTCGCCAGTCTCTGCTAAGGGCTACGTCAACAGCAAACAAACCATAGAGATAGAACTTGAAACTTCTTTATTGTCGCAAGTTTCAAAGAGCTAGCACAAACAGTGTTTGATTTAGAGATCCAAATACATGTATCCCTATAGGAGAAAAAAGAGTGAAACATAAAAATGAAAACGGTTACTGCAAACGAACGCTTTAACCTAGAAGAACGAAATTTGGTGAGCCAAGTGGTTTTGGTGTACTGATCATTACCTGAAAGAATCATGAAGATTGGGTGAAAAAATGTTTGCTGAGATTACAGGCAACTCGTAGTTTTTTGAAAGCTTGACAACCCCTTTCCATGGAAGTGATTTTCGCCAGTCTCTGCTTAGGGTTATATCAACAGCAAACAAACCATCAGGAGAGAACTTAAAACTGCTTTATTGTGTCAAGTTTCAAAGGGCTAGCCGAAACCGTGTTTGATTTAGAGTTCCAAATACATGTATTTCTATGAGAGAAAACAGAGTGAAAGCTAAAAATGAAAACGGTTACTGCAAACGAACGGTTTAACCTAGAAGAACAAAATTTGGTGAGCCAAGTTGTTTTGGTGTACTTATCATTACCTGAAAGAATCATCAAGATTGGGTTAAAAAATGTTTGATGAGATTTCAGGGAACTCGTAGTTTTTTGGAAGCTTGGAAACCCCTTTCCATGAAAGTGATTTTCGACAGTCTCTGCTTAGGGCTACATCAACAGCAAACAAACCATAAAGATAGAACTTGAAACTGCTTTATTATGGCAAGTTTCAAAAGGCTAGCACAAACCGTGTTTGATTTAGAGATCCAAATACATGTATCCCTATAGGAGAAAACAGAGTGAAACCTAAAAATGAAAACGGTTACTGCAAACGAACGGTTTAACCTAGAAGAACGAAATTTGGTGAGCCAAGTAGTTTAAGTGTACTGATCATTACCTGAAAGAATCATCAAGATTGGGTGAAAAAATGTTTGCTGAGATTTCAGGCAACTCGTAGTGTTTTGGAAGCTTGGCAACCCCTTTCCATGAAAGTGATTTTCGCCAGTCTCTGCTTAGGGCTACATCAACAGCAAACAAACCATAGAGATATAACTTGAAACTGCTTTATTGTGGCAAGTTTCAAAGAGCTAGCACAAACCGTGTTTGATTTAGAGTTCCAAATACATGTATCCCTATAGGAGAAAATAGAGTGAAACCTAAAAATGAAAACGGTTACTGGAAACAAACGGTTTAACCTAGAAAAACGAAATTTGGTGAGCCAAGTGGTTTTGGTGTTCTGATCATTACCTGAAAGAATCATCAAGATTGGGTGAAAAAAAGTTTGCTGATATTTTAGGCAACTCGTAGTTTTTGGAAGCTTGGCAACCCCTTTCCATGAAAGTGATTTTCGCCAGTCTCTGCATAGGGCTACATCAACAGCAAACAAACCATAGAGATAGAACTTGAAACTTCTTTATTGTGTCAAGTTTCAAACGGCTAGCACAAACCGTGTTTGATTTAGAGATCCAAATACATGTATCCCTATACGAGAAAACAGAGTGAAACCTAAAAATGAAAACGGTTACTGCAAACGAACGGTTTAACCTAGAAGAACGAAATTTGGTGAGCCAAGTGGTTTTGCTGTACTGATCATTACCTGAAAGAATCATCAAGATTGGGTGAAAAAATGTTTGCTGAGATTTCAGGCAACTCGTAGTGTTTTGGAAGCTTGGCAACCCCTTTCCATGAAAGTGATTTTCGCCAGTCTCTGCTTAGGGCTACATCAACAGCAAACAAACCATAGAGATATAACTTGAAACTGCTTTATTGTGGCAAGTTTCAAAGAGCTAGCACAAACCGTGTTTGATTAAGAGTTCCAAATACATGTATCCTTATAGGAGAAAACAGAGTGAAACCTAAAAATGAAAACGGTTACTGGAAACAAACGGTTTAACCTAGAAAAACGAAATTTGGTGAGCCAAGTGGTTTTGGTGTTCTGATCATTACCTGAAAGAATCATCAAGATTGGGTGAAAAAAATTTTGCTGAGATTTTAGGCAACTCGTAGTTTTTGGAAGCTTGGCAACCCCTTTCCATGAAAGTGATTTTCGCCAGTCTCTGCATAGGGCTACATCAACAGCAAACAATCCATAGAGATAGAACTTTAACTTCTTTATTGTGTCAAGTTTCAAAAGGCTAGCACAAACCGTGTTTGATTTAGAGATCCAAATACATGTATCCCTATAAGAGAAAACAGAGTGAAATCTAAAAATAAAAACGGTTACTGCAAACGAACGGTTTAACCTAGAAGAACGAAATTTGGTGAGCCATGTGGTTTTGCTGTACTGATCATTACCTTAAAGAATAATCAAGATTGGGTGAAAAAATGTTTGCTGAGATTTCAGGCAACTCGTAGTTTTTTGGAAGCTTGGCAACCCCTTAAAATGAAAGTGATTTTCGTCAGTCTCTGCTTAGGGCTACATCAACAGAAAACAATCCATAGAGATAGAACTTGAAACTGATTTATTCTGTCAAGTTTAAAAGAGCTAGCACAAACCGTGTTTGATTTAGAGTTCCAAATACATGTATCCCTATAGGAGAAAACAGAGTGAAACCTAAAAATGAAAACGGTTACTGGAAACGAACGGTTTAACCTAGAAGAACGAAATTTGGTGAGCCAAGTGGTTTTGGTGTACTTATCATTACCTGAAAGAATCATCAAGATTGGGTGAAAAAATGTTTGCTGAGATTTCAGGAAACTCGTAGTTTTTTGGAAGCTTGGAAACCCCTTTCCATGAAAGTGATTTTCGCCAGTCTCTGCTTAGGGCTACATCAACAGCAAACAAACCATAGAGATAGAACTTGAAACTGCTTTATTATGGCAAGTTTCAAAGAGCTAGCACAAACCGTGTTTGATTTAGAGTTCCAAATACATGTATCCCAATAGGAAAATACAGAGTGAAACCTAAAAATGAAAACGGTTACTGCAAACGAACGGTTTAAGCTAGAAGAACGATATTTGGTGAGCCAAGTGGTTTTGGTGTACTGATCATTACCTGAAAGAATCATCAAGATTGGGTGAAAAAATGTTTGCTGAGATTTAAGGAAACTCGTAGTTTTTTGGAAGCTTGGCAAGCCCTTTCCATGAAAATGATTTTCGCCAGTCTCTGCTTAGGGCTATATCAACAGCAAACAAACCCTAGAGATAGAACTTTGAACTTCTTTATTGTGTCAAGTTTCAAAAGGCTAGCACAAACCGTGTTTGATTTAGAGATTCAAATACATGTATCCCTATAGGAGAAAACAGAGTGAAACCTAAAAATGAAAACGGTTACTGCAAACGAACGGTTTAACCTAGAAGAACGAAATTTGGTGAGCCAAGTGGTTTTGCTGTACTGATCATTACCTGAAAGAATCATCAAGATTGGGTGAAAAAATGTTTGCTGAGATTTCAGCCAACTCGTAGGTTTTTGGAAGCTTGGCAACCCCTTTCCATGAAAGTGATTTTCGCCAGTCTCTGCTTAGGGCTACATCAACAGCAAACAAACCATAAAGATAGAACTTGAAACTTCTTTATTGTCGCAAGTTTCAAAGAGCTAGCACAAACAGTGTTTGATTTAGAGATCCAAATACATGTATCCCTATAGGAGAAAAAAGAGTGAAACCTAAAAATGAAAACGGTTACTGCAAACGAAAGGTTTAACCTAGAAGAACGAAATTTGGTGAGCCAAGTGGTTTTGGTGTACTGATCATTACCTGAAAGAATCATGAAGATTGGGTGAAAAAACGTTTGCTGAGATTACAGGCAACTCGTAGTTTTTTGAAATCTTGACAACCCCTTTCCATGGAAGTGATTTTCGCCAGTGTCTACTTAGGGTTATATCAACAGCAAACAAACCATAAGGAGAAAACTTAAAACTGCTTTATTGTGTCAAGTTTCAAAGGGCTAGCAGAAACCGTGTTTGATTTAGAGTTCCAAATACATGTATCCCTATGAGAGAAAACAGAGTGAAACCTAAAAATGAAAACGGTTACTGCAAACGAACGGTTTAACCTAGAAGAACAAAATTTGGTGAGCCAAGTGGTTTTGGTGTACTTATCATTACCTGAAAGAATCATCAAGATTGGGTGAAAAAATGTTTGCTGAGATTTCAGGCAACTCGTAGTATTCTGGAAGCTTGGCAACCCCTTTCCATGAAAGTGATTTTCGCCAGTCTCTGCTTAGGGCTACATCAACAGCAAACAAACCCTAGAGATAGAACTTGAAACTTCTTTATTGTGTCAAGTTTCAAAAGGCTAGCACAAACCGTGTTTGATTTAGAGATCCAAATACATGTATCCTTATAGGAGAAAACAGAGTGAAACCTAAAAATGAAAACGGTTACTGCAAACAAACGGTTTAAACTAGAAGAACGAAATTTGGTGACCAAGTGGTTTTGGTGTACTGATCATTACCTGAAAGAATCATCAAGATTGGGTGAAAAAATGTTTGCTGAGATTTCAGCCAACTCGTAGGTTTTTGGAAGCTTGGCATCCCCTTTCCATGAAATTGATTTTCGCCAGTCTCTGCTTAGGGCTACGTCAACAGCAAACAAACCATAGAGATAGAACTTGAAACTTCTTTATTGTCGCAAGTTTCAAAGAGCTAGCACAAACAGTGTTTGATTTAGAGATCCAAATACATGTATCCCTATAGGAGAAAAAAGAGTGAAACATAAAAATGAAAACGGTTACTGCAAACGAACGCTTTAACCTAGAAGAACGAAATTTGGTGAGCCAAGTGGTTTTGGTGTACTGATCATTACCTGAAAGAATCATGAAGATTGGGTGAAAAAATGTTTGCTGAGATTACAGGCAACTCGTAGTTTTTTGAAAGCTTGACAACCCCTTTCCATGGAAGTGATTTTCGCCAGTCTCTGCTTAGGGTTATATCAACAGCAAACAAACCATCAGGAGAGAACTTAAAACTGCTTTATTGTGTCAAGTTTCAAAGGGCTAGCCGAAACCGTGTTTGATTTAGAGTTCCAAATACATGTATTTCTATGAGAGAAAACAGAGTGAAAGCTAAAAATGAAAACGGTTACTGCAAACGAACGGTTTAACCTAGAAGAACAAAATTTGGTGAGCCAAGTTGTTTTGGTGTACTTATCATTACCTGAAAGAATCATCAAGATTGGGTTAAAAAATGTTTGATGAGATTTCAGGGAACTCGTAGTTTTTTGGAAGCTTGGAAACCCCTTTCCATGAAAGTGATTTTCGACAGTCTCTGCTTAGGGCTACATCAACAGCAAACAAACCATAAAGATAGAACTTGAAACTGCTTTATTATGGCAAGTTTCAAAAGGCTAGCACAAACCGTGTTTGATTTAGAGATCCAAATACATGTATCCCTATAGGAGAAAACAGAGTGAAACCTAAAAATGAAAACGGTTACTGCAAACGAACGGTTTAACCTAGAAGAACGAAATTTGGTGAGCCAAGTAGTTTAAGTGTACTGATCATTACCTGAAAGAATCATCAAGATTGGGTGAAAAAATGTTTGCTGAGATTTCAGGCAACTCGTAGTGTTTTGGAAGCTTGGCAACCCCTTTCCATGAAAGTGATTTTCGCCAGTCTCTGCTTAGGGCTACATCAACAGCAAACAAACCATAGAGATATAACTTGAAACTGCTTTATTGTGGCAAGTTTCAAAGAGCTAGCACAAACCGTGTTTGATTTAGAGTTCCAAATACATGTATCCCTATAGGAGAAAATAGAGTGAAACCTAAAAATGAAAACGGTTACTGGAAACAAACGGTTTAACCTAGAAAAACGAAATTTGGTGAGCCAAGTGGTTTTGGTGTTCTGATCATTACCTGAAAGAATCATAAAGATTGGGTGAAAAAAAGTTTGCTGATATTTTAGGCAACTCGTAGTTTTTGGAAGCTTGGCAACCCCTTTCCATGAAAGTGATTTTCGCCAGTCTCTGCATAGGGCTACATCAACAGCAAACAAACCATAGAGATAGAACTTGAAACTTCTTTATTGTGTCAAGTTTCAAACGGCTAGCACAAACCGTGTTTGATTTAGAGATCCAAATACATGTATCCCTATACGAGAAAACAGAGTGAAACCTAAAAATGAAAACGGTTACTGCAAACGAACGGTTTAACCTAGAAGAACGAAATTTGGTGAGCCAAGTGGTTTTGCTGTACTGATCATTACCTGAAAGAATCATCAAGATTGGGTGAAAAAATGTTTGCTGAGATTTCAGGCAACTCGTAGTGTTTTGGAAGCTTGGCAACCCCTTTCCATGAAAGTGATTTTCGCCAGTCTCTGCTTAGGGCTACATCAACAGCAAACAAACCATAGAGATATAACTTGAAACTGCTTTATTGTGGCAAGTTTCAAAGAGCTAGCACAAACCGTGTTTGATTAAGAGTTCCAAATACATGTATCCTTATAGGAGAAAACAGAGTGAAACCTAAAAATGAAAACGGTTACTGGAAACAAACGGTTTAACCTAGAAAAACGAAATTTGGTGAGCCAAGTGGTTTTGGTGTTCTGATCATTACCTGAAAGAATCATCAAGATTGGGTGAAAAAAATTTTGCTGAGATTTTAGGCAACTCGTAGTTTTTGGAAGCTTGGCAACCCCTTTCCATGAAAGTGATTTTCGCCAGTCTCTGCATAGGGCTACATCAACAGCAAACAATCCATAGAGATAGAACTTTAACTTCTTTATTGTGTCAAGTTTCAAAAGGCTAGCACAAACCGTGTTTGATTTAGAGATCCAAATACATGTATCCCTATAAGAGAAAACAGAGTGAAATCTAAAAATAAAAACGGTTACTGCAAACGAACGGTTTAACCTAGAAGAACGAAATTTGGTGAGCCATGTGGTTTTGCTGTACTGATCATTACCTTAAAGAATAATCAAGATTGGGTGAAAAAATGTTTGCTGAGATTTCAGGCAACTCGTAGTTTTTTGGAAGCTTGGCAACCCCTTAAAATGAAAGTGATTTTCGTCAGTCTCTGCTTAGGGCTACATCAACAGAAAACAATCCATAGAGATAGAACTTGAAACTGATTTATTGTGTCAAGTTTAAAAGAGCTAGCACAAACCGTGTTTGATTTAGAGTTCCAAATACATGTATCCCTATAGGAGAAAACAGAGTGAAACCTAAAAATGAAAACGGTTACTGGAAACGAACGGTTTAACCTAGAAGAACGAAATTTGGTGAGCCAAGTGGTTTGGTGTACTTATCATTACCTGAAAGAATCATCAAGATTGGGTGAAAAAATGTTTGCTGAGATTTCAGGAAACTCGTAGTTTTTTGGAAGCTTGGAAACCCCTTTCCATGAAAGTGATTTTCGCCAGTCTCTGCTTAGGGCTACATCAACAGCAAACAAACCATAGAGATAGAACTTGAAACTGCTTTATTATGGCAAGTTTCAAAGAGCTAGCACAAACCGTGTTTGATTTAGAGTTCCAAATACATGTATCCCAATAGGAAAATACAGAGTGAAACCTAAAAATGAAAACGGTTACTGCAAACGAACGGTTTAAGCTAGAAGAACGAAATTTGGTGAGCCAAGTGGTTTTGGTGTACTGATCATTACCTGAAAGAATCATCAAGATTGGGTGAAAAAATGTTTGCTGAGATTTAAGGAAACTCGTAGTTTTTTGGAAGCTTGGCAAGCCCTTTCCATGAAAATGATTTTCGCCAGTCTCTGCTTAGGGCTATATCAACAGCAAACAAACCCTAGAGATAGAACTTTGAACTTCTTTATTGTGTCAAGTTTCAAAAGGCTAGCACAAAC